>NC_056732.1:964037450-964337450 GCF_019279795.1 Protopterus annectens
TAAATTAATTTGGCTTTATTAGATATATTAGCACAGATGGGTGGAATTTTTATTCTCCTTACAAGTAAAGACATTTACAGTGTTTGGGATGATTTGGGGTGTAGGATAAATCTGAGTAAATGAAACTATTCACATGAAAGCACAGGCTTTAGATTAGTTGTTTGTCTGCTCTTATTTCTTTTGTTTTGGATTCTGTGACATTTTGTGACAGGATACCTTTCAATACTGAAACAAAAACACCTGAAATGATAGTGTTAAAGGAAAAAACGAAAGAAAAGAAAGCTGTAGTTTATAGCCAGTCATAAGAAAATAAATTATTTCCAAAAATGTATTTTGTATGCTGCCTACAGTCCTAGACAAAGTAAACAGATTATAATAGAAATGGATGCATCCAATTTGATAAACAGCATTTTCTTGAGTTTAGTCAAACCAAAGAAACTTTGTCAAAAATCAGTTATCACAAATAGGTTCATAGTTTCATAAGTGTGTACTAGGCTAATGACCATTAGGGCCTTTATAAGGCTAGGAGTGCACAACAAATGTGACCCACTAGTATGATTTATATACAGGTGATTTACTGACTGTCTTTGTCCATCACAGGCATAGGACACAAACCAGGGGAGAATTTCCCATTACCCATCCATTGCTCCAAGTTGTGCTTAAACTGGGATGTGGAGGAACTCTGCTTCATATGGATGAGGAACCTGTTCGAGAGAATGGCAATTCTCTGTGAAACATATCTGTCTCTCCAACATAACCTTAAAGCTGGCTTTGCTTAACCTAATTAGCCCTCTTAGTTGCCTATTTAGTTTGATGAGAGAGTTTTTATCTTTATGAGAGTTACTCTTCCTGACTTTTGTCATATTTTTTCTTTTTGTTGTGTATCCTGTTTAATTTGGGATAGCGCCAGGGCAGTATGTTTCAGGAGCTAGCTCTGGTCTTACTTCTGGTAGGTGCAATTGGCCTACATGCAGCCATTGACATGACTGCTTGGAGTTTCTGGGAGCAATTCATCATATGATACTGTGTTTTCAGATAGAGTTGCCACCTTTTCAAATGCCCAAAGTGGGGCATTTTTTGAAGAAACATGAGATTTTGCATGACAAAACATACCCACTGCCAGTGCAAAGTACAGAACTTCACTTTTTTTTGCCAAATAAAACCTCATTCATGTAGCATTTGAGTTGCTTATGCTGTTTCACTTAACATGTAGGTGTTTCAGATACAAAATTACTGTTTTATGCAACTAATAAAGAAAACTTAGGAAAAAATGTTTTGTCCTAAAATCTCAGGACATTTGTAATTTTTAAGGTTTTTATGCAGGACACAACTGCCCAAAGAGGGACTGTCCCTCACAAAGAGAGACAGGTGGTAACCCTAGTTTTCAGATTTCATAGGTTTATATGTTGGTACTAGGCTATCGGCCCTAGGGTCTATACAAGCCTAACAATATCAATTCCCTGGCTATTTCTTCACAGAACATTTACTTCCCTGGTCCCCTGTCTAGCACGGTGACTGACATGATCCCCCATCAAAGTTCCTTTTGAAGAGGGCCAAAGAGGCGCTCAGCTTGACATGCATGGGCAGTCTATTCCAGAGTACGGGGAGTCTCTGGGTCAGGAACCTATCCCTCCAGCATGTTTTGTTCATTGTGATGACCAGATTTAGATCCCTGGAGCATGTAGCTCTGAGGGATTGGGATTTCTTTAAGTGTAGCATGTCCAACAGCACTGAGTTTGACATGGCCTTGTATGTTAAGCAGAAATCACCTCTGATTTGGAGGGGCATTAAGTTTTGACAAACCATCATTTAATAAAAGGTAATTTGCCTCATAATATTCTCTTTTACTGTTTTTAATGAAATTATGGTGTTGATTTTGATTTTGATAGAGACAGCTTTATGGTCAGATCTTACCAAGGATGATGAGACATGGGGGGGGGGGGGGTTGCAGTGTTCTCCCACATTTGTGAGCATGAGGTCCAGTATGTTGCAGTCTCTAGTAGGCACACTCACTATTTTGTTAAGGGTGTTTGTATTTATGGAGTCCAGAAATCTCTGTAGCTGTGGATATGAGTCTGTGTAGGTTTCCCAGTCTATACAAGGATAATTAAAGTCTTCCATGAATGAGTAGGATGCTAGGTTGGTTGGTAAGTGTGTCCAGTAGGTCCATGTATGTATTGTGGGCTTCTTGGGACATGGAGAGTGACCTGTAGCTGGCTAGGGTATGGTACAGGATGTAACCTGCATTATGAGATATGTAAAGCATCCTCCGCCTGTGTCATATATGCAGTGATAGATACCTTATACCACTCATTTCTAAATGCAAACTCTGAAGGTAGCTTTCCACCTAGAAAGTAGAGCCTAATTTCTGTCAGACTTCCATATAGTTTGCTACTCAACCAAATGGTCATAGACATATATCTCCCCTCCTCTTTCTGCTTAAAGCTTTCTAGCCAGCTTAGTGTCCCTGTCGATTGTAGTATATGCTACTCAACCAAATGGTCATAGACATATATCTCCCCTCCTCTTTCTGCTTAAAGCTTTCTAGCCAGCCTAGTGTCCCTGTCAATTGTAGTATATTCCATCTTCTACTTCCACTCCTGGAATTTATCTGATACAGAACTGGGGATGATGTGGATCTTAAGGGCATTGAAGGGAGTGTCATGTCAGCAATAGTTTTTGCCAGTGGGCTATTAATAACCTGCCCTAAATTCACCACTCCACCCCTGTTTACATCTACTAAGTCCAAGAGCTAGTCATCTCTATGTACCACACCTCCCCTGAGGGAACACCTTAGACAAATGGCCTCTCTAACTGGGATGGGCACCCACCCTACCACTGCCTCAAACAACCAGGCTGCTAATCGAACCTGGAGCACTGGGACATAGTTAGGGCTTTATCCCTCCATGACATGATGCCGACTGGTAAATGGTCATAGAAATATTGAGTGTTATTCCACTGGCCAGTTACTGGATCTAGGACTATTGCGCAAAATCATGTTTCCACAAAACGTAAATGACCGAACACACCTTAGCTAAAGTGCTTTTCACCGAAAAAGCACCTTCATTAAAGTGTGCAAAAAAATGTATAAAACAACAAAATAAAAAAAAAATAAAAAAAACACATTACTCATGTCTACGCAGAGGGGCAAGCCCTCCTGCACCCCCATGTGGTGGACTGTGCCCCCCATACCCCCCTACTTTTATATTCTCACTCCGAGATCGTACTACAGTGAGGAAAAGGGAATATTCCCTTATCCTCACTGTGCTACAATCTCAGCAACAGCCAATTCCCCACATTTTTATCTTTTTCTTAGCACACTTTCGCGAAAGTGCTTTTTCGGTGAAAAGCACTATGCCAAAAGTGTGCTCAGCCATTTCACTTTCGCTGAAATGGTCATTCTATATATATATATATATATATATATATATATATATATATATATATATATATATATATATATATATATATATATAAGACTGCGGTGGTGGTGCTGCGGTAGCATTGTCGCCTCACAGTAAGACATCGTCCTGTTCGATTCTCAGCTAGAGCATCTTCTGTGTGGAGACATGCATGAATGGGAGCACCTTTGTTGAAGGTTGTGCATCAGAGCTGACACCTCGGCATGTAAAAATCTACTGCCAATCATTAGCAGACCGGAGTTCCGCTGTGGCGACCCCTAACTGGGAAAAGCCGAAAGACACAACAAATATATATATATATATCTATATATATATATATATATATATATGTGTGTGTGTGTGTGTGTGTATATATATATATATATATATCCTCTAAAACACGAAGAGAGCAGAAGTGATTTCTTTTTGAAGAAACTGAAACTAACACAGACTTTGGATGACATCCAAAGTTTCTGAAATTTCAGGTAACTGTTATCTTCTCAATGTGATGAGACTGTGCTGAATTAAATTATATCTGGACATGTTAACGTCATTATTAAACAGCTAACTCTGATACTTGTTCTACCTTTATTTGGATGCTTTATGAATCAAATGTTGGGCTATGTTATCAAGGAAGACATGATGAGAGAAAAACCTTAGGAAAGATTAAGAAGCATGTATTTTGGATAACATATTTCTTATCAGAATGGTCATTATGTTTTGATATATAGAATTCTGTGCATGTTGCTGTTCAAAACACGAACATCTCAGTTGAAATTGTGAGCGTCTTCAGTGAACATACAGGATGTGCTCATTATCCTGCAGTTTCTTTAATAATAGTTACATGAAAGTGAAGGTCAAGTACAATACAAAACAATATATGAAACAGCAAGCATAACCTGAAAAATGAGGGGTAAGAGTGACTCGTTCACTTCATATGAAATACTGAAGTGTTTTGTGTTCTATTTTTCTTATAAGGTGAAACTAATTTTTTTTCTCAGAATGATATATGGACTCAACAGCTGTGTCAAGCAGATATACATTTTTAATAGGACAATTATTTTAATGGAATGTAAGCTGTCAAGGAGTAGAGTTTTAAAAAGTTCAGCTTATCAGATGCTTCTATTTACTAAAGGCTAAATTCTGGATTCAGGCCAGTAAGGTGTGGTATTCTTAATCAAAGTACAGGTCATCAATCAGTATTCAGCTGAGACACAAAAAAAATGAATGCAAGTGTGGCGCTACAGAAATATTTGAACACAACAGTATCATAGTTTCATAGTTTGGTAGACTGCATTATGGTCCAAACACATTCAAAGAGTGCAGATTCCTTTTGCCAATACATATATTTCCTCTAATTCATATATTCATCCAAATTTGCTTGAAACTATTAAAGGTTTATGCATTATGGATGCTAGCTGGTAATGTATTTTGTTCCATAAGCATTGAATTACTCATGAAATATAGGAGTCATTTTAAAATGCTATTTTTCACTTATCTACTGGACCTTTTGGTCAGTTGATAGGATATTTGTTACCAAGGTCATTTCTTAGGTCTTCATATGTTAATGCTTTATAAACAATACATAATTCTCCTCTCAACAATCTGTATCTGATACTAAGTAGATTAAGCAGATGAAGTATCTGATAGTGTATCAAATATTTCATATTCTTAATTTCTTTGTGAACCTTTTCTGTTTGAGTTCTAGTTGAGACAGATCACCAATTGTCAGTTGGCAGAAAATCAGATTATATTCAGTTATAAGCCTAAGCCTAAACCTATCGTGTGCTCAGGGCACTACTGACTCATTACCCTCATTGACCCTAAATACTAATTCCATTTGATCCATAAATCTCAATTTTAAGAGTAAAAAATATTCTTTAAATGACAACCTGTGCATTACTGTTATCTAAAAGTGTTTAATGTTTGCAAAATTTCCAAGTTGTTGATTATTATACATATTTCTAATGTTACTCAATTTTCCATAAGCCATTATGTTACTCTTTTTACCATTAAAATATCAATCCAGTATCAGCATCCCATGATGGATACTCATTAAATTATTCACAATATCCTCAATATTTTCTAGTACAAGTCCATTTTGCATTTATATGTATACTTGGATAACCAAAATTCCAGTGCTTTTGAAAACTCTGAAAAAAATATTGAATAGGATGGGTTCCAGTGCATATCATTGTGGCTCCCTGGATATAACCATTTTCCTTGCTGATTCCATATCTTGTATTACAGCTACCAAAAACACAAAACTGCCACCAAAGCTTTGGAACTCACTTGTCCTGCACAAAACAGATCCAGAATAAAAAGCAAAACATAAGGACTTGGAGACAGCTGTAGAATCCAGTATAAAAATATTTATTCGATACAAGTGCTTTCTTGGGTAACCCCACTTCTTCAGATGTCTAAACATCTGAAGAAGTGGGGTTACCCACGGAAGCACTTATGTCAAATAAAGATTTTTATACTGGATTCTACAGCCATCTCCAAGTCCTGGTGTTTTGCTTTGTATTATAACTAATTGTAACCTACCATTCAGTCACAATGCCAGTCAACGTATGGGTAAAATTTAATTTGTTGGAGTTTCTTCATGACTGCATTACGACATATTGTATAAAATGTTTTTCTGGCATCCAGGGAAATGGCTAAACAGTTGCTGCAATGATCAAAAGTTTCAGGTATTGCATTAAAGAACCCTGTCAGGAATGTTACATTTGAGTGGCTTTTAATTAATCCATAATGAGTGGTTCCCAGATCTGGACTATATTTATTAGATCCTAACAGGTGCTCTAACACATAATACTCAAAGCAGTTCCAAATTATTGAGGTAAAACTAAAGGGTCTGTAGCTGGATATAACTTGTTTGTAACATCCTTAACATATTAGGACAACATGTTATCTGTCTCAGCCAGCAACGATAAAACCTTTCTGAAGGATCCCGTTAAATATTAAAGTGAGGGGTCTTATTATCTTATTTGATAGCTACTTAATTAGTAGATCAAAGATCTCATATGGATGTATAGTGCATGAGAATTTTAGCACAGCAATTAATTTGTTAACATCATCCACTGGAATAGTTAGATATTTTAGACTGACTTCAGAAGAGTGCATGAAACTTGTTCATCATCCTAAACTGTAGGAGTAGTGGAAACCACTATCATTTCTGGATTCTATCTGCTTTTCCATAATAATAATTTTGACAGAGCATGCAGGAATCTTTCAGAGAGTGGACTTTTTTTATAAAACATTTCACTGTTATCTTTCATGCTGGCTAAAGTAAATTTAATATTCCTTTTAGTTATTGATATCCCTTCATTAAATTCTTGAGTAAATATAGTTGTCTTTGAAGGGTTTGTTTTGTATAGTTTATACGTCCTTTTTTGTTGTTGTTTAGAATACTTAGTGCACAGTAGTGTAGTGGATGCACTTATTTTTAAAGAAATTCCATAACATAGATTGATGGTTTGGTAACTTGGTATTCAAACCAGAATTAGTGTAATCAGTGTGTTTTGTTGGCCTGCAGACCTAAAACACTGTACCAAAACTTATGAAATGTATATTATTAAACTTAATATTACTGACTCTTCTTTCTAAAGTAGATGTTAAAAAGTCATGGGCAAACAGAATTACAGTTCTTCCAAGACAGTTTTAATGCAAGTTTTCAAATTTCCTGAATTTCAGAAATTTATAATCGCTACAATATTGTAACCATTCTATTGTATAAGCAGCTCCAGTTCTCTTATTTTGTTACCTAAGCTTTGGGTATTTGCTGTTCTTTCACAAGCTCTGGTTAATCCAGCTCCATACAAGTATTAATCCTTGTTTTTTACGTTAGGAATGTGATATCATGGATTTCGGCTTTTCCCAGTTAGAGGTTGCCACAGCGGAACTCCAGTCCTCTAATGATTGGCAGTAGAATTTGTATGGGTGCTGAGGTGCCAGCTCAATGCCCAACCTTCAGCAAAGGTACACCCATTTTTCGCATGTCTTTCAAATGCCACTCGACCATGGGGAGGACATGCAGACTCCACACAGAAGGCACTCCAGCCAAGAATCGAACGGGGGAACTTCTTGCTGTGAGGCAACAATGCTACAGCTGCACCTCCGCTGCTAATGAATGATGAATTAACAAAGGCCAACTGTGTTCACATGTTCAGTGAATGCAGAAATGTTGTTCAGTACTGGAAAGACTTCAAATATCTTCTAAATGCTTTATGGTCTGATAACTGTGATATTTCTAACTCACTAATCCTATTCAATGTTCCTATACCTAATGTAATACCTAAAATCTCAGATTCAGCTACTCTGGTCAATTCTTACAATTTGTTATTACTTTGAACTGGAAAAGTAAAGAAGATTTGATGTTTAAAGATTTTATTAATTTAGCAAAAGTTGTTTGTAAAAAAAAAAACTGCAAACCTTTTGTTATAGAACTCATAACATTACTCATAAAAAATAACATGGCAAAAATTGGCAGCCTTTTGAACAAATACTGATAACTTCTCATGGTATCATTGATGAATGTAAATATGTTTTTTATTGTTTTATTGTATTTGTTATATGTACATATGCATATATTTAAAATGAAAACAAAATAAAAAAATGTTTTGAAAAAGTGAAGCATAGAAAAAGACTAAATTAAAAAAGAAAGAGTTAAAAAAGACATTAGAGTATACCAGCTGATATTTTGTTTTTTGAACTTTGATGACAGGTTATAAGCTCCAAGAAGTTTCAGGATAAGTTAAAAAATGTCATCAAATGTTATATTAATTAGCATAAGCCATTGAATAGATGTATAAAACTTTAATAACATAAAAAGGAGAAGTAACTCTAAAGTAGATTCCACTATAAATGTGTTAATTTGCATAAAAACTTAAACTTGCCAGGTTATAGCCAGATTCAATTAGTTTAATATATTTCAGTTTATTGTTAAAGGTTATCCAAATTTCACTACACTGAAGGACAAGTCTAGACTATATGTAACATATCTACATTAGTTAGTATCGCTAGGATTAGGTATCCCTGTTAGTTAATATAGCTAGGATTGGTAAGTTAGTGCCAAAACACTAATTGCGACTTTCTTATGTAATGCATTGACATGATTCCTTATATCCTTAAGATATTTTCAAAAATAACTGAGTGGTTAATGTTTTTTTGAGAAATTACTTAAAACTCTACATTATGACCCTTAGTCAGTTAATAAAATGTGATATTATGCTTGTGTAGTTTAGCAGTTCTTTGCAATTTAATGAATGTGAGAATGTTTCATCTAATAAGCAAATAGATCAATAGTGACTCTTAGTAGCATAGTTTGACCTATCAATTCTATGTTGGTGTTGTTAGAGGAAGTGATTTTGAAATTATTTTTGTAATAAGTTGAGTGTTTAATAGGATTATTTTTTTTTGTAGGGTTAAGAACCAGTTGCATATCAGACACCCAGACCTCTATGGTAGAGAAAAACTCTTGCTTGAATTGATCTATGTTTTTAGCAGAACATATGATAGCTAAGTTATGACAGTGACTTCTTTAGATGCTAGGTGGAGATCGTTAATGAATATATTGAACAATAGGGTACCTAAAGTAAATCCATTAGGGATACCCACTGTAGTGGGAAAGAAAGAATCATTTTGACATTTTATTGCCTACTTGACTATTTGAGAGTCAACTGGAGAATCAACATAGTGATGTTTCATGTATTTCTAGGCAAGCTAGTTTTTAAAGCAATTTCTAGTGGGATATCATATTAAAAGCTTTGGATAATTCTTGGAAAACTGCTGAAACTAAATTTCCAAAGTTTTGAGATTGGTTATCAGATGTTATAAAACTATGGAGTGCTCTACATGCACTATGAAAAGGACAGAAACCATATTGTATAGGGGAAAGGAGACAGTTGTCAGTGATAAACCTGAGAAACTGAGAATGTATATACTTCTTCAGAATTTTTAAGAATGGAGACAGTATGACTATAGGCTTGAAGTTTTGGAGCTCATTTGAGTTTTCAACTTCATGGAGAGGAAGAATATAGTACCTTTTCCATAGGCCTGGTACATAGTTTTGGGCGATGGAAAGGTTGATTAGGATAGAAACAGGAAAAGCTAGTGTATCATCAACAATTTTGAAATACTCAGGTATGTTATCAAAAGCTAAGGTGGTAGATTTTAAGGTCAATAATAGTTCTTTGATTGTATAAATTGAGAATGATTTGAGTGCATGTGTTTTGTGGGCTAACAAGGGAAGAGTGGAACCTGTGTCAGCCTGTGCCAAGGGTTTAATAAGATAAGTTACTGTTTAGATGAAGTGGTTATTGAACTTGCTGGCTATGTCAGTATAGTTAGATGAAGTCAATGTAGGTTGTATCGATGCACCAGGTTTTAACAGCTAGCTGAGTTTCTGAGACATTTAAAGTATTGATGGACAGCTATGATTTTAACTTGCTTCCATTTTTCCAGGCTATGACTCTCTCTTTCATGGGCAATTTAGCACTTTTAGAGAGACAGTGTGTTGGATTTGATTTATTTCTTTTGGTTCTTCTTCAGGCTAGTTCATTTAATACACTAAGAGAAATTGAGGTTAAAAGAGTTACACCTTCAGAAAGAGGAAGGGTTTGAAGATGCCACCAGTTGACTGATTTTATTGTTATGATGATTTGGCCTTACTAAATGGAGGAGGTCAAGACCATGGTTGCATCAGTGCTGCTTATGGTTAGGTTTATCATGCTTTATTGTGAAGATGGGTAGACAACCACTTAAGGTGCAGAGTAAGATGCTTGGTGAGAGGATTTTATTTGGGGTGTTAGAATCCAACCTAAGGCAGAGGCTATGTCAGAGTTTTATTGTCCCTTGTGGGAATTGAAACAGGTTGAGTCAAACCGGATACAGATTAATGACATTAAAAAGAATGTTACTGTCAGTAGCTTACCAACCAATATTCAGGTCTCCTAAAATGACTGTGTCAAGTGAGATGTTGCTTTATGCCAAAGAGAAAAGATCTTCAGCAGTAACTATGCTGTTTTCTGATGGAAAGTAAGTTCTTATGTTGCAAAGGCTTTTGTGAGCATTAATTCGCAAGGATGCTATAATTCTTTTAGCACTGAAGAGTGGAGGTGGGCTTATATGACACATAGAGAGATTTAAAGTATTCTCATAGACAATGGCCACACCATAACCTTTTTATAGGTTCTGTCTAGTCTTAAGGTGTTATATCCTTGTGATAAGATTCATTTATCTTTTATTAATTGTTTAAGCAAAGTTTCTGCAGTTACTAGTATATCTGGGAGTGGCACATTATCCAGGCATGCACATCAGTAAGTTTCTTATATGTCTAAGGTTAGCTGCGTATAGGTGGAAACCATATGGCTTTGAGCGATGACTATTTTGTGATGTGGCATTATTTACAATGGATGCATTCATTTAGTATTCGATCATATGGTCTCGGCCATATGAATTTCGACTTTGTGAAAAGTCGATCATGTGAAGGGGAGACCCATATATATGTGTGTGTGTATATGTATATATATATATATATATATATATATATATATATATATATATATAGATAGATAGATATATTATACAATGTGAAAAATCACTGGGGTGCGAAGATGCAAAGTGCCATTTTTAACTGCTGTGTACATGAATTTTAGAACTTTCTAGTCTTTAATTTCATTGATAACGATTACAAAGATGTAGGGACAGCAGCATAAAATGAATTAGCATAGTTATGGTAATACTATGTACAGAATTACTGGTTGCAAAGAGTAACTGAGGACAATAAGAATAACATGCAGTGCACTTATACAATATCTGCTAATAAAGTATTTCTGTGTGGGTGTCATCTTTTTCCTTTAATTGTGGCCCTCAGTTAAAGCTTTCAGGTTACAACATGCTACAGTGCCTTAAGGCCTACTGTATCTTTACTCCATCTTCTACTGGTTACTAAGAGCTGATCCTTGCCTGGCATATAAGGCATCCTCAGATGCAGCTGTGATGGGCACTTGTGCATCCACAAAGCAAACAGTACCAGGAACATTAGATTGAAGAACCTGAATTCTGCCTGTGACATAAATAAAACATGCTGGAGAGATGGATATGTGAGTCATACTGCCATATGCTTCCCAGGATAGCTGTGTACATATAACCTATTACATTTTCCAACACCAGGCACCCCATGTGTGTTAGGCATGAAAGAAAGTTCCCACTCCTTGGCAAGTGTCTGCATCATCTGTTTATACATAAATACTTTTCAGTTGTCAGAGGTCTCAGTATATCATCATGTATTCCTTCACAGGCTCAGCATCAGAACCAAATACTTTGAATGTTCCAGCACAACAGACTGAAACTGAGACTACAGTGGCTGTTTATAATGGTGCCATAACTTGTATATTCAAAGAACTACCTGAGAAGAGTGGGAGGCAATTGCAAATGGTACTTGCAGAACCCAACCCCACCCTCACAGCAGGGGCATAACTCCATATGCAGTGAGATGGGCTCACACAATCAGCAAAGTAAGGACATGACATTGCAAATGGAAGGGGGTGGACACCACATAGATCAATACCAGTCAACTGTGAACAAGACCAGACTCAAGAAGATGTGCACTGTAATGCTCGTGCAAAGGGGTGTTAGGCAAAGGCATATCTCACTGCTGTCTCTATAATCACACAAGGCCTTAGCTACCCTCCAATGCATGTGCTGTGACATTTTTCAGGCTCATGTCACTGCCACAGGGAATCATGTAGAGATGGTTAGAGTAATGCAGGGTATACATGAAGACTTTCATCATATTGTGGAAAAGGTGGAAGCAAGGGCTAATGCTATGATGATCATCATGTGCAATATTGTGGCACAACCAGAATCCATGCCCACCTACATATGCACACTACTAAAGACTTACCAGACTCACAGAGGAAGCATAGCTGGACATGGACAGGAGAGTGTCCACACATGTGAAAGCAGAATAAGCGACACCTAACATGATTCTAACAGTAGTGCTTCAAACACTAATGGTGACATAACACAAAATAATGCAGACAGGACTTCCCAAACTTCTACAACATGCTGTAGAACCTTACAGGTGAGAGCTTGGGCTCATACCACTGCCAGAACAGTGTCCAGAAGTTTCCCTTGCATCCATCAGATCACAGAATTGTAGTAGGTCCACATTTGTGAACCAACAAAATGGGACAAGCCTCAGGGAAGGTACTATTTAATCTATTTGCTATGGCTACAAGTGTAAGTACTGATTATGTTATAGTAAGAACTTATTTTCTATGTTTACAAAAAGAGGTGCGTCCATACCTCCCAACTATCCAGATTTTCACAGAATGTCCGGAATTTTGCCTCATATTTTTGGTCTGTTCCTCATGAAATTTGCAGTTTTCTAGCAAATCATTGAGGATTTAAGTGATTAAATAATACTAAATAATTACAGGCATTTGTGTTTCAGACTTCATATCATTCAGAAAATACATAATAATACAAAGCGTGTTATTCTAGCAACTTTCTAAGTTTATAGGAGGAGTATTTAAAATCTGCCCCTGTTTTTGGGCCTCTGTTCCCATATTATTTCTGGCTTTGTCCAGATGTCTTGTGCTGAAAGGTTGAGAGGTATGGGTGCATCTCCTAACTTATGTGTCAATTCAGGGTTGCCAGTGTGAATCTTGCAGTTCTTGCACACAGCCTGCTTGATCTCAGAGGGTATCAACAGTGAATGCAACAGTGAAGGCAGTGGTGAAATACAATTTTAGCTGGTGCTAAAATCAACTGCAACATTAAAGACATTACTCAAAATAAGACAACATTTCTGAAGGCTTTGGTTTTTAACCTCTTAATAATATGTCTTTATTGGAATATAGTAATTCTGTCTTTCAATTAGTGATATTTAAAATGTTTAATTCATCACAAAAACTACATTTCTTAGACATTTGAAATGCCTGATTTTTAATCAAATCAGCCATAATTATTATTAATTGTAGTTATCTTTATGATATTGTGGATGATTTCTACTCGAATCTCCATTTCTATGGAGAAAGGTGAGTTTTTAAAATACTTCAAGAAAAACACATAGATGCTTTGTCCAACAAAATTGTCGATATAAAATGTTTGCATACAATCTTTGCTGAATAGCAGTCAGCAGAAAAGTGAATTATTACCTTAGTTCTCATCTTCCAAAAAACAAGGATGTTCTCAACCATGTATGCCTACCAGGGAGGATTTAGCCAGGGACAGCTAAGAGGATGTTCAGGGATGAAGTGATGTAAAGTTATAATATATCAGGATGAAAGAGTGTAGGAGTAGTTAAGCCTTAGGAGTGATACGGTTCATTCTCATTGATAGAAGCATAGCTAGGCAGGGCAGCGGAGGCAACTACTCCAAGCGCAAAGGTGTTAGGGGCTACAGTCTGCTGATCTCAATCACTGCTTAATGCATACTGGCTTTTAAAAGTTGGTATTGCATTGACAGTCAAATCTGGGTGGTATAGCACTCCTTGTGTTGTCAAACATTGTAGCAAGCAGTTTGCCACCATTTAAATCATTAATTTACTTTTTTAAAATAAAACCTAAGCACTGTAGTGTTCCATGCAGAGTACAAACTGTAGCAACTACTTGTTACATTGTAGGAAGCAGTTTACTATAGTTTAAAAGAAAAAAATATTTTTTAAACTAATACCTGAGTTTTTTGGTGCTTCATATAAGGTTCAAGCATTAGCAACTGGTTGCTAAATTTGTAGCAAGCAGTTTGCTATAATTTAAAATAAAAAATGTAGCAAGCAGTTTTCTATAATTTAAAATAAAAAAATAATATTTTTTTAAGTCACTAAAATGTGAGAAAGGAGGGATGGGGCAGAGTACAGAAATGGGACCTCATGGGCTCCTGGAGTAGGAGAGAGGGTGTATCTGGCCACCTGATTTATAAACCAGTACAAAAATTGACTTTTTTTGATCTTCACTTGAAGAACAGTGAGCATAGCCGGCCTTAGGCATAGGCCAACTAGGCATCCACCTAGGGCGCCACTGTAGCAGTGGTGCTTTTCCAGTAATCTGGTAGGTATAGGCAGACCAGGATGGGGGCACCTGGTGGTGTGGGGGGGTGCTGTGGAGCCCTTTTGCCTAGGGCACCAGTAGACCAAAGGTCAGTATTGACAGGGAGTGTGTGGATGGAGTGTGGGTAGATCATGGATAGGATACTATACAGCAACTGGCTTCCTGTAGATTCACATGCAGAAGTCCATTTTTCTTTTTTGCTCTTCACTTGAAGAGCTGAGGGTGGGGTCCAAATTTGTGGGAGTGGCACAGGGCACTAGTTGTACCAGCTATGCCTTTTGTATTTGCTTTGAGCTTTTTGAATTAGAGAACTTATTAATACCCAAGTAACCTGTGACTGGCTGTGCAGGTACTATGTTGGTGAAAAGGTTAAGAAGGGGAGGTGGGTACTGGCATGCTAGGTAGGTTGAATGAAGCAAGTTTTAGGGGTTGTAGTGTTTGGGTGATGCATTGGGTTCAGTGACTGATCAGGGCTGCAGTTGTGCATTAAGGAGGTAAGGAGACTCTGATAGGCATTATTTACAATAGTGTCTAGTTTCTGTAGAGATAGTGATTGCTGGTATGGAGGGTAAGTGTTTTCTCTGGTAATTCTAGTGGAAAAAGTGTAGTAAGAGTTAACTTTCCTCTCTCCTTTTCTCAGTCAGGTAGGTGTTTTGCTAATTTACCCCTTCCCCATTGCAAATGATAGACCATGTTATGACTATTTTTGATGTTGGAACTCAAACTTTTGCAGACAAGGTATTTGAAGACCACCTACTTCTGTCTGCATTTATGGGAAAATACAACAGCAAAAGGGTTGAATAGCTTGGAAACAGAAACTAAAGTCAACTATTTTTTTCAGACAGGAAATATGTGCAAAGCAAACATAGTGTATATAAAATTTGGTGTGGTTGATGGGATACAGATGTTACATTAAACACTGTTAAGGAGCAGTGTGTCCATTTGAAATATATTTTGGATTGCTGCATGTATCAAGGGAGCTCTCCATTATATAGAACTGTCACTGTTATGCAATTATTGTGGACATTTTGAAAATAGTGCTCTGCTACATATGGTTCATAACATGGACAACCAGAACATATTAGGAAAAAATTCCGGTCTTTTTGTACTAAATGTCATCAAACATGTCATTATTTCAATTGGATTATAATACTGTCTTAGACTCAGACCCCAAACAATTAATGAAGTGTCTACTGTAGAAATTATAATGTAGCCTTTCCACATGTTTTGGAAGAAGATAATGTTACACTACTGTCCCTAATGTGAATGATTTAAAGCAAGTCTAAAAAATGTGTCTGTTTTGTCATGGTTTAAACAGATTCATATTACTTTTAAGACTTTGGAGATGCATGTTCTGTTAGCAGGGCCATTTTGTTGAAAAGTGGTGAAACCTTTTCATGTTGGTTCGATTAAAAGTATGGTTTAGGGGTTGCTGTTTGGATTAAGGTGCACATCATGTTCTTGACTCTGGCTAATGTATTCTGATGAGATGTATTATATGTTTTCTGCAAAGACAATGAGGTGTTATCTATAAAAGTGTTTATTCTTATCTTCCTGTGGGTTTAAAGGCAAGCATTGAAGCATTAACTCCCATTAGATAGTGGATTAGTGCTAATGAAGACTTTGTGTGGGAAGGTGACTTGTTTATCACCATGTCAGTAAAAATGTTAAAAATGTGCATGTTGTACGAGCAAACACATCACTCATTTCTGCTTCTCCTAAATGTTTTTCATATAGTTGTTGTCAAGCACATACTGAGATTGATTACATTATTGTGTTTCTGTTTGCTCCTTTCAGAAAACTGAGACTTGGTTATTAATGAAAGCTGTATTCACATTGGTCATGGTATGCAAAACTTGGTATTGGTTTGTATTTTAGTTATGTGAACAGAGGTTTGCATGACTTTTTTATTCATTTGTCTTTTATTATTTGAATTGTTTAAATAACTCCATTGTATATTCACACTACATCTATGTCTATTGACCCTGGCTGAACCTGAAAATGGTCTACTGGGATCAGTGTTTTACCCTGATTAACAAACAAAAAACAAACAAAACAAATAAATAAATACAGTATGACACAATCATTTATGTATAATACCTTATTATACATAATTTTTGCTTTAGAATGAATCTCTTAAGTACAAATTAAGTACAAACTTAGAAACAAGTTATTGGGATGAGCCTACCTGCATGAGAGTACACAACCCTAACCCACAAATAGGAGCAACATTAACATTGTGTAGTAAGTGAACTGTTGAAAATTTACATTTCACATGCAAGCGTTGCACACTGGCCTGTAACAATGTTGTTATCCTCTGTGCATTGGTCACTACCTTAATTAGGCAGACATTGACAGTGTCATGCTGCTGGTGGCAAATTCTAAGAAGTTGACAAACAAATGATGATAAGTAATTCTTAACATTGGTTACTTAATGTGCTTTGTGCTAAATGGTGTGCAGCTAATATTTCATTATATTGAGCATGCTCATAAGGGAGTACATGAATAAATGCATTAACATTGCCTACCCACCATAAAACCAAAACAAAGAATCATAACACACTTTGTCACCACTTCACAGCATGACACATGTCAAGATATGTTGAATAAGCCACTCTTGCCTTTAGCCACTATATTGTGAACAAAATAAAAAATGCATACTCCATTGGAGTCAAACATATGCAATGCATGCTAAGTTGTTCTTGGACTGTGCTCTAATGGATGATGTTACACAAGACTTCACAACACAGTTGTCATACAACACACACTTGAAGGGGTAAATGTAGCATTGCACTTCACTTTATATATGCCTTCCATTAGAGGGAGGACAAGTAGCTTTTTCTATCTGCAATCGTAAATGTTTCCGCCATGTCATATTGTAATTATTATTCATGTTTGAAACAAATCCTGCCTGTAAGCAATGTCTGACATATTCAGCAGTCACACCTTGCCAGGAGTGAAAATCTGCCTAAGGTCATAATTCATAGAGCTGTATATAACACACTGGCACCAGATAAATAATCTTATCTGATGTGTCATGAAGCACACACTTGAAGGGATTACATCACTAGTTTATTGGAATGGGTATGGTTTCCCTAAAATTGTCTGAAGCCTCAGCAAGCTTTAACCCTGCTAGCGCATGCCATATTGCAATGGTTGGGTGAGTTACTCCTGTCTTTCACTATTGTCTGACAGACGTACATTACCAGATTCAAACCCCTGTCTGTCTTGGTTCATACTCTAGACAACAGTGTAGTAACTGCTTCTGCTACAGCATGCTTTAAGGTATAGGTTTTATAAAGAATGCACATCAAGTTCTGACTGAAGCAATATTTTGAATAGTCATGTATCCCATAAAATGTCTTTTAAAGGATCAAAATACATTGGCCATGTTACTGTTTATACAACTGTGACTCAGCCATATCATCATCTATTGGATAAGTAAATCCTGCACTACTGGTTTGTACATATACAATACCAAATTTGAACACTTGCCTATCTAAGTCCATATGCTATAGAAATCTGTAGTGGCCACATGCTCTACAGGAGATGTCTTACTACAAGTGTCATAGAATTCATATTTTAAAGGGGTGATTTATTTTTGATGTTAAAGGGATGGAAATATTTCAGTGAATGTTGGATAAGACAATTCATAGGTTCATAGGTAGGTACTAGGCTATTGGCCCTAGGGCTTATATAAGCCTATTCAAACGGTACCCTGGCTTTCACCACCCAATAAAATTATTTTCTTGTGCCCCTGTTGAGCAGAGCCACAGAAGTGATCCTCAGGGTGAATTTCTTATCTCCCATCCAGTCATCAAGGTTTTCTTGAAGACTGTTACTGAGGAGCTTTGTTTGATATAGATAGGTAGTTTGTTCCAAAGTATAGGAAGTCTCTGGGACAGGAATCTATCCCTCCAGCATGTTTTGTTTATTGTGGTGACAAGGTTTAGGTCCCTAGAGCATGTAGTTTGGAGGGATTGAGATTTTTTTAAGTGGAGCATGTCCAACAGCTCTGGGTTTGACATAGCTTTGTATGTTAGGCAGAGATCGCCTCTGAGTAGGCGATATGCAACGGAGTAAAGCTCGAGATTTTTGAGACGGTCTGCGTAGGGCATCTGTTTGAGGCCAGTAATCCTCTTTGTGAGGCATTTATATGGCCTTTCCAGTTGCTATAGATGTCTTGTGAGGTACATACCAAAAGGGGTGTTGTACTCTATAATGGGTCTACACTCACATTATGTTGAGCTTGGTGAATTTGATCAACAGCCTCTCTAAGTCCATAAGCTAAAAAACTGTGTATTAACTGTATACATACCACAATAGAAGTCTTGCTACAAGTGTGAGACAGAACACTTTAAAGGCATTACATCATAATTGCGTCACAAGGCATATGTGTGGACTAAAATTGAGTAAATAAGTTGTGTGATGCCTCTCCATTTATCAAGGTTTTGCCTGAGTGGAGGTGTACACACCACGTGTTGCATAGTCTTTTCACTGTAGTCATGCACACACTCATACTATTTAGTCATTGCCAGACTTGAACATTTGTCTACCAAAGTCTGTAAGCTAGAAAACATTGTAACAATCTCTGGCAGCATGGAAAAAGTCTTACTTCAGATGTGAGATAGAGCACATTTAAAGGGATTACCTTATCAGTGTGTTACAAGGTAGATGTCTGGCCTAAAAGGGACTGAAACGGATGGGACAGTCTTCTCCTGGTGTAAATTTATATGGTACACTGTGATACAAGTAAGTCATTATTGGATTCAAACACCTAGCAAATTTAAATAAGTCCAATGAGCCATATATTGGTCACTCAAACCTCAGAAGTCTTATTGCAAGTTTACAGCACATTTGAAAGTATACCTCATTAATGTGTTGCAAAGCATATGTTTGGCCTAAAATTGATGGGAGAGGCTTCTTCCAAAATAACTTTGCACAGCACATTTGTTGATTAAGCCAGTAATACCTAGCAGTTGAGTCACTCACACACACACACACACACACTCTGATACAACTGAGCCATTGCTAGATTTGAACACCTAACTATATAGGTACACAAGCTAAAGGACCATGCATTAGCTGCTCAAGCCACAGTAGACATCTTACTTCAAGTGTGAGATATAGTACATTTGAAAGGATTACCTCAACAGTGTGCTTTCAAACCAGATGTTTGACCTGAAAGGGAATTAAACCAATGAGAAAGTCTCCCCCCCCCCCGGTGTAAAATTACACAACAGATCTGCTATTTAAGTCAGGCCTGCCTAGCACTATAGTCACATACACACTGATGCAAGTATATCATTGCTGGATTTGAATGCCTATCTATATAAGTACACAAGCTAGAGTACATTATATAAGCCAGCAGCATCACAAGGAAAGTCTTACTACAACTGCTATATACAGCACACTTGAATAGATGACCTTGTCATTGTGTTGCAGAGCAGATGCATGGGCTAAAAGGGAAAGAAATTGATGGGGAGCTCTCTCTCAGTGAAAACATATCTCCTGCGTGGAAGTGTACACATCCGATAAGTGGGTGAAGCCATTCCTACCTAACACTAGAGTCACTCACACACACATGTGCACACACGCACACACACACACACACACACACACACACACACACACACACACACACACATGCACAAACACACATACACGCAAACACATTAGTCAGTCACTAGTCAGAGCACCTACCTATCTAAGGTAGGTACATGCAGTACAGTACAATCTATTAACTGCCACCAACACAGGAGAAGTCTTGCTACAAGTTTCAGACAGCACATACATGTGGTGTACATCACATATTTGGGATAATAGGAAATATCTTGACAGGCAGACAGAACAGTAGTGTGCTGATCACATATTGTAGAAATAACTCATACATCACTTCAAGGACATTGTGGTAGTGTGAATGATATGTAGGTGTTTCAAATAGTGTATTGACTACTTATATGATGGATGATAATCACAGTTGTCAAACAATGGAATGACAGCCAAGCGTTCTTGACTGTTCAGCTCATTTGTTGTACTAAAATCTTGTAGTTGATGTGCCATTGTGAATATTGTGAATATTTCCTACTGTGTGTACAACATGAAATGCAAATACAAAACATATATATCAATCATATGAAAGCACACTACTTTATACCACTCAGCAAATATGTTTCAAAAAGTCCTCCCAACTGTAAATCATTTGCACGTTTAATATGTTGGATTGCTAACATAATTTACAATATATAGTGACTAGACAGCATAACCCAGCCACTGGGGATGCACAAGCCAGTGCATTTCTTCGTGCCGGTCCCAAGCCCAGATAAATGGAGAGGGTTATGTCAGGAAGGGCATCCAGTGTAAAACCTCTGCCAAATACCATATGCGGACAACAATACAGATTTCCATACCGGATCGGTCGAGGCCCAGGTTAACAATGACCGCCACCAGTACTGTTAGCCAATAGGGTGCTGATGGAAATTGGACTACTGTTGGCCAAAGGAGGAGAAGGAGAAGAAGAGGGGGAAGGCATGCCTGAAAGCAGAAAGAGAGGAGGAAGGTTAGGAGTGTAGTAGTGAGGGTAGGAACTTTGAATGTTGGTAGCATGACTGGTATAGGGAGAGAGCTGGCTGATATGATGGAGAGAAGGAAGGTTAATATATTGTGTGTGCAAGAGACCAGATGAAAGGTGAGTAAGGCCAGGTGTATAAGAGGTGGGTTCAAATTGTTCTGTCATGGTGTGAATGGGAAGAGAAATGGAGTAGGGATTATCCTGCAGGAACAGTATGCCAAGAGTGTTTTGGAGGTGAAAAGAGTGTTGGATAGAGTGATGTTTATGAAGCCGGAAATTGATGGTGCAATGATGAATGTTGCTAGTGCATACGCTCCACAAGTTGGGTGTGTGATGGATGAGAAAAAAAACATTTTTGGAGTGAGTTGGATGAAGTAGTGGGGAGTGTACCCAAGGGTGAGAGACTGGTGATTGGAGCAGATTTCAATGAGCATGTTGGTGAAGGGAACAGAGGGGATGAGTGATGGGCAGGTATGGTGTTAAGGAGAGGAATGCAGAAGGTCAGATGGTAGTGGATTTTGCGAAAAGGATGGACATGGCTGTGGTGAATATGTATTTTAAGAAGAGGGAGGAGCATAGCGTGATGTACAAGAGTGGAGGAAGATGCACACAGGTGGATTACATCCTATGCAGGAGGGCCAGTCTGAAGGAGATTGGAGACTGTAAAGTGGTGACATGAGAAAGTGTAGTTAGGCAGCATAGAATGGTGGACTGTAGAATGACATTGGTGATCAAGAAGAGGAGGAGGAGTGTGAGGGCAGCACCAAGGATCAAATGGTGGAAATTGAAAAAGGGTGATTGTGAGGTGGAGTTCAGGGAAGAGTTAAGACAGGCACTGGGTGGCAGTGAAGTGTTACTGAATAGCTGGGTAACTACAGCAGAGCTGGTAAGGGAGACAGCTAGAAAGGTGCTTGGTGTGACATCTGGAAAGAGGAAGGAGGACAAGGAGACCTGGTGGTGGAATGAAGAAGTACAGGAGAGTATACAGAGAAAGAGGTTGGTGAAGACGAAGTGGGATTGTCAGAGAGATGAAGAAATTAGACAGGATTATAAGGAGGTGAGGTGCATGGCAAAGAGAGAGGTGGCGAAGGCTAAGGATAAGGCATATGGAGAGTTGTATGAATGGTTGGACACTAAAGAGGGAGAAAAGGACCTGCTCCGATTGGCTAGACAGAGGGACCAAGCTGGGAAAGATGTACGGCAGGTAAGGGTGATAAAGGATAGTGAAGGAAACATTCTCACAAGCGAGGCTAGTGTGTTGAGCAGATGGAAAGAGTACTTTGAGGGGCTGATGAATGAAGAGAATGAGAGAGAGAGAAGGTTGGATGATGTGGGGATAGTGAATCAGGAAGTGAAACAGAATAGCAAGGAGGGAGTATGGACAGCTATGAAGAGGATGAAGAATGGAAAGGCTGTTGGTCCAGATGACATACCAGTGGAAACATTGAGGTGCTTTGGACAAATGGCAGTGGAGTTCTTAACCAGATTGGTCACTGAAATATTGGAAAGTCAGAGGATGCCTGAGGAGTGGAGAAAAAGTGTTTTGGTACCTATTTTTAAGAATAAGGGTGATGTGCAGAGCTGTAGTAACTACAAAAGGATAAAACTGATCAATCACAGCTTGAAGTTATGAGAAAGAGTAGTGGAAGCTAGATTAAGAGGGAGGTGATGATTAGCGATCAACAGTATGGTTTTATGCTGGGAAAGAGCACTACAGATGCAATGTTTGCTCTGAGACTGTTGATGGAGAAATATAGGGAAGGTCAGAAGGAGTTGCATTGTGTCTTTGTGGACCTGGAGAAAGCATATGATAGGCTGCCTAGAGAGGAGTTGTGGTATTGTATGAAGAAGTCAGGTGTGGCAGAGAATTATGTAGGAGTGGTACAGGATATGCACGAGGGAAGTGTAACAGTGGTGAAGTCTGCAGTGGGAGTAACGTATCAGTTTAAGGTGCAGGTGGGATTACATCAAGGATCAGCTCTGAACCCTTTCTTATTTGCAATGGTGATGGACAGGTTGACAGACGAGATCAGACAGGAGGCCCCATGGACTATGATGTTTGCAGATGACATTGTGATCTGTAGTGAGAGTAGAGACCAGGTTGAGGAGACCCTGGAGAGATGGAGATATGCTCTAGAGAGGAGAGGAATGAAGGTCAGTAGGACTAAGACAGAATATGTGTGTGTGAATGAGAGGGAGGATAGAGGAATGGTGAGGATGCAGGGAGTAGAGTTGGTGAAGGTGTATGAGTTTAAGTACTTGGGATCAACAGTTCAGAGTAATGGTGAGTGTGGAAGAGAGGTGAAGAAGAGAGTACAGGCAGGGTGGAATGGGTGGAGAAGAGTGTCAGGAGTGATTTGTGACAGACGGGTACTAGTAAGAGTGAAAGGGAAGGTCTACAAGAGGGTAGTGAGACCAGCTATGTTGTATGGGTTGGAGATGGAGGCACTGACAAAAAGGCAGGAGTCAGAGCCGGAAGTGGCAGAGTTAAAGATGTTAAGGTTTGCACTGGGTGTGACAAAAATGGACAGGATTAGGAATCAGTATATTAGAGGGTCAGCTCAGGTTGGACAGATTGGAGACAAAGTCAGAGAGGCGAGATTGCATTGGTTTGGACATGTGCTGTGGAGAGATGATTGATATACTGGGAAAAGGATGAATAGGATGGAGCTGCCAGGTAAGAGGAAAAGAGGAAGGCCTAAGATAGGGTTTATGGACATGGTGAGAGAGGACATGCAGGCGGTTAGTGTGACAGAGCAATATGCAGAGGACAGGAAGAAATGGAAACAGATGATCTGCTGTGGGGACCCCTAATGGGAATAGCCGAAAGAGAAGAAGTGATTAGACAGCATCACAGTAAGTTGATCATATCTTGACTAGAATAAGACATTCAAACATAGACAGACAATACAAGCTACTTGCATTTCTTCCTTTTTGCCAAAATCACTTACTAAAGTGCACCACTGACAAGCTCATTTGTACAACCAGTGGCAATGTATTAGTGCATGCATAATTATTTGCCGAGTTTTTGACCATAAAATGGGAATTAATGGCAGTGGTGTATAGTAATCACGCCAAGCTTTTTGCAAATAAGGTATCCAGACATATAGAAAGTTCTGACTCTGAACAGTTGTAGTTTATATTAATGTTTTCTGTGTCATCATTTACATGTGTCAGGATCATTGCAGTAAAGTATTCATTATTATGGATAGTATAGGGGTATACTTACACTGTCCTCATATTTGCTGACTCTCCACATGTTTAAGGCATGTTCTTGTGTTCCTTATGCAATCTTTTTCTACACGTCATAGAGCACTGAAGTCACAACATAATAATGTTCATCTATGCATCAGACTTCATATCCATCAGAAAATGCATGCTAATGCTAAATACTTTATATCAGCTCCCTCTATGCGTACAGGAACAAATATTACAACTCATCCCTAGTGTTTGAGAATTCGCCACCCCCATGAACTATTGCTTTGCCCAGATGTCTTGCATGTATGAGCAGGGTTGGAATTATTGTGGACCACATAAAGGACCAAACAGAAAACTCTTTATGGAATAACATATGGATCCATTATTTAACAAGGGAAATATCATGAGAAATAAATAGGTTCGTAATTTTAGAAATACTGCTAAATCCAAACACTTGCCACTCTGCATCAGCAGTCAATAGATGTGAGCATCACCTAAGTGCACCACAAAGCAAGGCAAATTTCAGGTATTAAAAAAACATACATTTGAAGGGACAGTGGAAACTTTATGAAGCATACATCATACCAGTAATGACAACTGAAACATCCCATACAGTGTAGATCAAGCCTGCAGCCTGTTCAGGATATGACAACTGTCTCCTCAATTGCTATTAGTCTTTTTTCTGTAGCACAGAGAGGTTAAGCACAGTAGCATTTGGGGCAACATAGCAATAAAGTTAAAGGCAAAAATTCATCTGTTTTTGCCATAAGATGTGAATTGCCATTTACCATCAGTTGCCAATACTGGTGCTCATCGCCAAGCACTGTGCATATGCCATATACAAAGATTGATAAGAGAGAAGGAGGAAGACTGAGATATAAGGAGAGAGGAGGGGAAGGGGTGTGAGAGAGAGAAAGAGTTTTGGTTATGTGCCATCGCTGCCACCTTTAATCTTTTGCTTGTCATCTTAATGATTTTGTCATACTGTGCACAATAAAGTGTTTCAAATATGGAACAAGTATGTTAGGATAGTGGAACAATGATTAAGACATAAGCAGGATACCTGTGGGTTAATAACATACGTAACCAATACTTACACAAATAATATTTTGTATGAGAAAATTTAAATAAGATTTGAGATACTTCTGGGGTAAACACTCGACAATCTATATCAGCATTTTGCAGCCCTGTGCATTATCTGAGCAGATCACAAAGGAACTCTTAGTTCAGACAGTAAAACTCACACATTTGAAGAGACAATAATAAAAAAATGAAGCAAGGGAGAATGTATGCATCAGGCTTCATCACAGTAATGAGAACTGTAACATCTGAGAAGGTGTACATTACATCTTGCAGCCTATTGAATATTTGAGTAACTGTCTCCTCACAGTGCTATCAGTCTTTATTTCTATAGAGCAGAGGCTAAGCACAGTTGTATGACATGAATCATATTACTGCAGACAAATATAAACTCTTCAATTTTTGCCACATGATGTGAAAACCAAATGCCAAGCATCAAGCAAATGCTGAGGAACAAAACTGTTTGTTTTATGGTCCATCTCTGGCCATGTGTGTTGTATGCAATTTTATTTTTTAACTTCATTAAACTTGAAAAAGGGGTTGATAGGACAGTGGTAAAAATGGGAGTCAAGCTGAGGGTAAGTCATAGGATGAAGAATAAAGGAATGTGCAGGTTTGTGGTGGGAAAGCACCATAGCTTTTCACTTCTTCAAGAGATAAAAGTGTACTTTTACAAATAATTTGGGGAATTTGCATTGTCACCATATAAAAAGTGTGTAAGGACAACTAAATAATGATTTATGGCCAGCTGGACCAAATCAAGTGTGTCAGAAACACACACACATATAGGTGAAGTGGAGGGCAGTGGTATTTTTTTTTTTTTTTTGTGAGGCAGATGCCTATTTTCATAGGTTCATAGGAAGTTACAAGGCTAGCGGCCCTAGAGCCCTTACAAGCCTAGCCATGTCAGTCTGAGTTGCCTCAGTTCTCCTTAGTTAGATGGGTGTAATTTGTAGAGTGAGTCTATAATCAACACCGACTACCCCTATTCATGATGGCATGGGTGCCAACCTCCAGGCTAAATTTGTGGTCTCCATCCATTTGTCTAGGTTGCACTTGAATTAAGTCAGTGATGACCTCTGCTTCATGAGAATGGGAAGTTTATTCCAGAGTAGCAGTAGTCTCTGGGAGATATATCTGTATCTCGAGCATGTTCTGTTAATGTCACAGGCTAGGTTAAGATCCCTAGAGCGAGTGACTCTTGTGCCATTTGACTTGTGACTGTGCAGCATTTCCATCAGGGTTGGGTCAGAGACTGCCCAACAGGCCAGGCACAAGTTGCTTCTCAGCAACCTATATGATATAGAGTACAGTGACAGGGCTTTCATTCTATCCACTATGTCATGGTTTGGAGGTTATGTACTTTCTTGCTGAGAAACTTCTGTGGTCTCTCCAGCTGCTGCAGATGTCTGGTGAAGTACATGCAGAAGGGAACATTGTACTCTATTAAGGGTCTGATGAGGGTTAAGTACAGTGGAGTTATAATATCCTTAAACCTTGGTGGTCAAAATTCAGATTGCTATCTAACTGTGTTTCCAGATCTTGCACCATGTGGTTTGAAATTGGGGGAGGGGGTGTCAATATTATAATTAGAAGGGAATTCTGCTTTTCAAAAGAGGATAATAATGCACTTTTCTGCATTTAGTTTTGGACCATGGTTTTGGCACCAGTCATTTGTTTATTTTAGCCCCTCATGCAATATGTTAACATTATTAGGAAACTCAATGATTGCACCCAATTTACAATCACCAGTGAACCTGGTAAGCCAAAGGCAGTCTATTTTAGTCTGGACATCCAAGAAATAGATTCTGAACAGTAAAGGGGCCCAGCACAAATCCTTGTGGTATGCCACTGGTGACAGGTCTACTGGTAGAGGTGGAGTCACCATCTCTGACAGTATGTGCACTGTCTGTGAGTCAACTGCTAACCATCTAGTTGCATAAAGGTTAATCCCCAGCTAGGAGAGTTTCTCAATGAAATCTGAGCTGGAATTGTGTCAAAAGCCTTGGCTAGGTCAAGATAGGCAGTATTCACTGTCTTGTCTTCATCCAGGGCTTTGGTGGCTTTCTCAAAGAAGTCTACTTGGTTTAATAAGAATAGTCTACCCTTAACTAAGCCAAACTTGGTTGGGTCTAGTGTTTAAAGGTCACCTCTGTCCTTGTTGACAAGGTCTATCATGATTATTTTCATGGCCTTGCAGATGAGGCTGGTTAGACCTATGGATCTATAGTTCCCAGGTTTTGCTAATTGCCTCCTTTGTGCAAGGGGGGGGGGGGTTAATGTTGCCATTCTCTACTGTACTGGAACAAAACCAGTTCTCATGCTATGGTTAAAGAGAACACCAAATGGGTCTACTAGGCCCTGTTTTAGATTGCTTAATAAGCAACCTGGGATGTCATCTGGTCCCATTGAGACCATGTTTTTGGCCTTGAAGAGCACATATATGACCTGATCATTAGAAATACTAGACATAGGACTGGTGTCAAGTATGCTCCAGGGTATAGCTGGTGGGGACAGGGAGTTGAAGTTTGTACCACCTCTGTCAGCTAGCAGGTTGGGCAATTTCCTCTGGTAAAGTATGAGTGTTAACATGTACTACCAGTTTGGCACATAGCTGGGCATTTCTTTTAGATTTCAGACATAGATAAAGAGTGCCTTATGATTATCCTGAGCTAGGGATGCTATTTTAGCTTTGTAATTAACTTTAGAGGACTTTACAAGATTGCTGATATGCTTGTTAAAGCTGTGGAGGGAATTCTTCCTCTGCTGAGTCAGTTCCCTCTTGTTCTTAGACATCAGTTTCTTCCTTTTGTTATATAACTTGTTTATACTTGAGGTCCACCACAGTGGCTTGTTTTTTTGGGAGGACCTGGTTTTAATCCAGTCAGGTACAGCTGAGTCTATACAGTTCCTTAAGTGTTTATACAGGGCATTTGTATATGCCTCTGCATATGAGTCACTGTTGTCTGTGATTGTAGGGGGTATAAAATGTTTTATACCATCGCTTAGTAGGCTGTAGTTTGTTTTGGAAAAGTTTTTTAGTTTTTTTTTTTTGCTCCTGTGGCCATGACAGGTTCAACAGTTACTTCAAATGAGACTGATTTATGGTCCGACCTTACCAGGGAGGACATCACACAGTGGGGGAGTGCAGTGACCTCCCATGTTGATGAGTGCTATATCTAGGATATTTGAGCTCCTTGTGGGGGTGCAGACTATTTGCTCCAGAGTATTTGTACTGGCAAAGTTCAGGAACCTCTAGTGGAACATGTTTGTGCTCATGTATGTCATCCAGTCAATGGAAGGATAGGTGAAGTCTCCCATGACTAAAGTGTTGGGCTATATTGTGAGTGACTCCAGTAAATACAGGTAGGTGGTGTGCTTTTCTTGGTTCTTGGTGTGAGACCTATATATAGCAATGATGCAGTAGGATATTTTGCCTATAGTTAATTGGACATGGAGGAATTCAAGAGAGTCATACTGTTTGAACAGTCTTGAGGTGTACTTGGCTTTAATGAAGATGTATACACATCCACCTGTGGTTCTTTCATGCTCATTTTGAGGTCTAAATGTGTGGAAGGCATTGTAGCCTTGTACAACCGGGATGCTCTCTGTGGTCTTCAACCATGTCTCAGTGACTACACAGGCATCAGCATCTTCCAAGGTGAGTAGTACTTCCAGAGAGTGCAGTTTCATGCTTAGACTCCTAACATTCAGCAACAGAACCTTGAGTTAGTCTTGAGTGGATTTTGTTACATTGGAAATTTTGTTGTTTTGACATTGCCTAAAAAGGGCACTATGGGAGAGGCAAGTGCCTTTGGAGTATCTGAAAGCCTAGAGGAGATGGGTGCAGACCATCTCTGGCAAAGCAGCGTGGCCTATTGACCATGTCTTCTCAGGCTGACAGATACTGGATCCGCCTGGACTGACAGCACAAGCTAAGCCAATTCAAGAAGTCGATCATTTTTGTTTATATTGTGGCATCATCCTGGGTGAAGGTAGAATGCTGCTTAGAGCTATGTTCATACCTGCCTGGGACACATAATCTGAGAATTCAGTCAAGTCTCTCTTCATATAGTCCAGAGAGGTATGTCTAAAGTCATTTACCCCAACACAGACTATGACATAATAGTACTTGTTGTTGACTGACTTGAGTGGATGTGTGATTTGATGGATCCTGGCCTCTGACAGGCAACTGACCATTACCTTCTCCTTGTCCAGCCTGGTGAGAGGGACATCTGTATGTCTCTTTTTGAGGTGTTTTGCCTTAGGGGCTTATTTACTAAGACACTGGTGTATGTGTTATTATGTGTAGTGGTTTCTATTTGCATTGCAGTGTATGCAAGCAGTTTACATTTGGGAGGTCTCTGATCTTTTGGTAGGCTTCTAGTGAGTATCTTGACGTATGTGGATTTATGTGTCATGACCTTATTTTTTGTGACAAGTGAAGTGTGTGTGCTGACAAACTGTTTGATGTCTGCTTTGTGGTTACATGATATAATTGATTCAAGTTTTATAGTATAATTACATCTCTCACACAGGGTATTTGTTTATTTTAGATGTAAGTGGTTGTCAGTATATATGAGGCAATTACTACATTGCCTCAAGATTCCCATGTTAATCAGGCTGGCTGGTGAAATGATGGGAAACAGCCGGTCCATTACAGTAGGGTTTTACCATATGTACTGCTATGGAAGGGAGAGGGCTAGTTTGACAAGTTACCATATGTACTACTAGGGAAGGGAGAGGGCTAGTTTGACAAGTTACCATATGTACTACTAGCGAAGGGAGAGGGCTAGTTTGACCAGTTTCTGTGCAAGGACTAACAAAGGTGCTTGTTCTACTGAAAGCTATGAATGATAAGTGTAGCAACACTGCTCAGTGCACAACTGAGTTGCTCGTAGTGCAGTAGGGAAGCTTGTGAGGGTTCCACTGACTTATGTTTAGGGAACAAAATGAGTTTCAAGGTGTTTACATCTCTAGAGGGCACTGCTACCCCCTGTTTTACAGTGCACTGCAATGGGCAAACACAAATCTTAAATACAGGTGAAATTAAATATTTTTAAGCTAATCTACCAATAGGAAAGCACACTATGAACCTTCCTCCAGCACCTTCCAGCTCAGACAAGGCTGGATCCACACTTTTCTGCCACAAGGATGCAGGGGAGCCCTTCTTAATGTAAGATGGCTGGTTTAGTGCTCAAGTGTATCAATAACAGGCTAGATTCAGCAAGTCTGAATCTAGTCTATGTTATTTCGGTATCAGAATAGTGCAGAGCAAGTGCAGAGAAGTGGAAAACAAAAATACTTAAAGCCCTTCTGCATGTTTTCCAGCTCAGATAGACCAGATAAACACTTACTGTCACTAGATGAATAATCCTAGTCCTCCAAATGTTAAAGCACAGTAAAGGAGCGTCAGGAGTGAAATGCTGTCACAAACAAACTTAAAGATAAGGATACAGTAGTGCAATTTAAACAGCTTATAAAAGTGATTATTCACTAAAAGTACTCTTTGAATAAATGAGCCAAGAACCACTCAGTTGTACATTATTTATAAAAGCACTAAAAAACAAGATAAGCTGAGTAATAAGCCCTCCAGCCAATAAAACTGCATTCAGAAATCTCAGGTGTTTCCCCAACCTAAACAGACAAGGTTACCTTCCAGTGCACTAGATGGAAAAATCCACTGACCTATTCTGATATAAAAACAAGTGTTTTCTAGTGTGCAAAAGTATACTACTTTATCCAATAGCTAGCTAGCTAGATAATAAAGTCAGATCAAGCAAAACAGTCAATGGGAGGCAAAATACACTTTTTTTCAGTATAAGCACAAGAAAAGGCAAATAAATAATTCAGGATATCAACGGCAGTGCAGAAAGGGATGAGCTTATTAAACTCAATTTACAGTAGATGTGGGCAGCTTAAAATCACCAGGTTTAAAAGCAGATCAACAAAGGGGGAGGCAGGTAGGAAAACACAGCAGGGAATCACCAGCAATGCTTTAGTTTATAGAGGCTTGAAATCTTTTCAAAGACAAAGGCCCAGAATTTCAAAGTATTTAAGTATTACTCAATAGACAATTTAACCAATGAAAAAAACATGTGAAATGTGCAGCTTGGATAATTTGTGTCTACCTCTCACATAGAACAAAAAGGCCAGGCCAAGCAAATTTCTTAAAACAGAAAACAAAACAGATCAGGTAACAGAAAGCAGCTCTATCAGTCACAGGCAAAAAAATATATAGGTTTACATTTCTCGCCCAGACAGAGGAATATTAGGGAAGGTGATCAGGAATAAGAGGGTTAGATCAGTAGGGTACATTAGTGGTGTAGACACAGAGGACATAGAAGACAGACAAGGATGATGATAGGCACAAAAGGTTGGGGCACTCCATGACTGAGAATAAGTAGGGGACATCAGAGGTGCACCCTCATTCAGAATGAGTTGAACAAGAATTTGGTGCTTACTCTCAAACATGTCATTACTCTCTTCTGTAGCAGACTCCTGGGGCAGTGCTGGACAGGTCACTGACTTGGCTATTTGTTGCAGGACTTTCTTAATTCTGCTGGTGCAGTCACTGAGGTCCATCTTCATAATGTCCTCCACCACCCCTGCTAGCCCACGATGGGTGACATAGTTTCCACCTCCAATAACACTACTCCCTGTGGTACCACTCCATCAGTCCTTAGGTCAGATCTACCTGATGCACTAGGAGCAGGCAGTGAATGAGTTGTGGAGGCAACACTAAAAGGTTGGCATCCAGATGTGTCAGGTGTCTGTCCTACCTATGGTGATGGTGTTGCCACAACCAGCTGTGGAGGTATGATGTTTGATCCACAGTGTCCAGACTAACTCCCCATGCTGCTGGTCATTTGTGTCCCAGCAGGAAGTATGTTGTAAGAGAGAAATAGGGTAAGGGGAGAGAAAATATAGAAAATATCAACGCCATTTCATTTTAATATTTTGCATTCAATCCAAATTGATACATAATTATGGTACCCTTTGACACATACAGATATGAATGTGGAGACATGCATGTGTCTTAAAATACACATCAGTCTCATTGTTATTATAGACATCAGGCGAACAGGTTTGTAACTATTGCATACATGATATATGCATTCCAGTGAAAGAAATGTCCCTTTATAATTATTGCAATTTTATGAGTTACTGGTTGTAGAACATTGATTTTATATTATACAATAAATGTTAACTGCTGATGCTTGGCTTTGAACCCACACTCTGCTATGATGATTTACACATTTTCTAATTCAATGCTGAAGAGCTAGTTCAGCAGGCATATATGCTTGATATATATGTAAGATATGTCTGCTCAGTTTTGTATGTGTGTGTGTGTGTGTGTGTGTGTGTGTGCGTGTGTGTGCATGTATGTGTGTGTGTGTGTGTGTGTGTGTGTGTGTGTGTGTGTGTGTGTGTGTGTGTGTGTGTGTGTGAGTGACACTCATCCAGACAGATGCCCTTGGAAATTATAAAAAGAATTGCAATTCTGATATATTACGATATGACTAACATTCATACCTGAGCCATACTTGCCTCATGCCTGCCTTCAGATGTTGTACAGAACAGAAAAAGAAAAAAAAATATTGATGACATATATGTGTTGGCAAGCCATACTGTTGTATTGACTGATGATGGGATTCATTCTTATACAGCTTAGGTGGGTTATGGGTTTTAACATAATCTCTTATTGGCCAAGAAAGTCTTGTCTCCATCATTTCATGACAATGTAATGGTGATGATATTGCTCAGTGTGTGGAATTAAAATTGAACTGGTGACAATGTTGGTCAAGTTCTTCCCAGTCTCATCGTTTTACTGAGACCCAGTATAGTCCTGCTGCAAAAGCCTATGGTTGTAACTCTTTACAAGGAGTCCAGCAACAATCTTGGGCACCATCTAATACTACCATTGAGTTCTAAGTAGAGCAACACCCTCACCATTACCTGTCATGTTTTCTCAAGGATATTAACTAAATTGGCAGGGAATTGGCACCTAATTCAGATCTCACATTTACCAGCCTATGCACAGTAACAGACATCCTTGACAACTGCATTTGCATGATGGAAAGCACAGAAATGGCCTGTGGCTGAATTTGAGTTTGATTTATTCAAAGTACACTTCAGGTGTGTAACATGGCAGTGAGATATGGCCATTTCTGCTGCTCAGAGTAAGCATTCATGTTCCACAGTGACTACTTTAAATGCTGATTAATTATGAGATCTGAGTTGCATTTGAAATTGTATATTAGTACTTCTGTCCAGGCTCTCCTCTCTGGTACTATGGATGGTAATCATAAATAGACACATGACAAACAAATATGAAATGACTTTGCCAATTATGCTGATGTCATTCAGTGTTGTTATTAAACACACATATATATATATATATATATATATATATATATATATATATATAGTTTCTCAGTATCTCGAAATACTGAAACACTGAACCTCTAATGGCTGACACCATAACGTCAAAGTTTCAATATTCCGAAGTACTGAAGTGCTCCATAAAAATAAAAATAAACACTACAATCAACTTTTATGCAGGGGGGCAAGCCCCACCCCCTTACTTAAATATACCAACTCCGAGATTGCGCTACAGTGGAGGAATGGGAAATCTCTCATTCCACACCATGCAGAAGCACAGAATGGGAGATTTGCCATGTCCCCACTATCGTGCAATCATGGGGATGGTATATTTAAGTGAGGGGGGGTGCAGGGGAGAAACAGCAGTTTTCTTTCTTTTAATTTATTTTTTAATGCCACTTCAGTATTTCGAAATACTGAAACTCTGGCATTCTGGTCTCTGCCATTAGAGCTTCTGTGTTTCAGTATTTTGAGATACTGAAGTGAAACCATATATATATATATATATATATATATATATATATATATATATATATATATAGGTTTACTATCATATTGTCGCAACAACATTGCGTGAGTGTTCAGATTTCCAAATCAAAATATCAGAAATCACAAGAACAACAAACATTTTTGTAGAATGCAGCATTTCGGTAAAGTCGACATCTCAGAAATGTCGACTTTACAAAAAATACTTCGGTCAACAATAACAAAATGCTTTTGCAGGGGAGGCAAGCCCCCCTGCACCCCCCACCCCCTGCTACTTATATATACAAACTCTACGATTGCACTACAGTGAGGGAAAGTGTACAATTCCAATCCCCACTAGAGTGCGATCTACATTTAAAATGTTGAAATGCACAACAGAGAATGCACACTAGCATTTGCTGTTGCGCATTTCAACATTTTTTTTTTTATTTCAAAATGTTGAATTGGGTGATCACACATATGCAATTCGAATGAAGACCGATCGCCCTTTTGATTGTAAACCTATATATGTATATATGTATATATATATATATATATATATATATATATATATATATATATATATATATATATCTATATATCTATATATATATATATATATATATATAGATATATAGATATATATATATATATATATATATATATATATATATATATATATATATATACCTACTGTATAAGTTTGAAAATACACTTCTTCGAACTCACACAGTAGACCCTGGGTTACGCGAAAGTGCACTTAATCGAAAGTGCACTTTCACGAAACCCGCTTCAGCAAAAGTGTAGCATGTCCAACAGCTCTGGGTTTGACATGGCCTTGCATGTTAAGCAGAGATTATCTCTGAGTAGACGATATGTGACAGAGTATAGCTGAAGTTTTTTTTAGATGTTCAGCAGAGGGAATCTGCTTTAGGCCTGTGATTCTTTTAGTGAGGTATTTCTGTGGACTTTACAGTTGTTGTAGATGTCTTAAGAGGTATATACCAAACGGGGCATTGCATTCTATAATGGGTCTAAAGAGGGATGAGTACAGTGGGACAATGACCTCCTTTTTGCTGGATGAAAAGCCCTTAGTGATGAGGTGTGCCTCATAGAAGGATTTCCTGACTGTTGTGGTGATGTGGTTATCAAAGTTGAGACCACTGTCCACCTGTGTACCTAAGTGTCTTATCAGACTTTCAGTAATTAGTGTACTGCCACCTATGTGGTAATTCACGGGTGCATGTTTTTTTTTTTCCAAAGGGGGATAACTATACATTTCTTGGCACTGAGCTTGAGCCCATGGCTCTGGCACCAAGCATCTGTTTCTGTAAGGCCCTTTTGTAGAATATCCACATCATATGTGTTTGATAACAATATTGCAGAAAATTGGACAGTGTTTGAGCAAGAATATATTTTCATACAGACTGCTTTTTTCTGATAAAGACATACATACAAAAGCATTTATTCTGCTTAATTTAGCTGGTTCAGAAGCCATTGACAGAGAACATTCATTTGTGTATGTACCTGCTGTTTATGCAGAGGAGGGGGACGACTGCCATATTGTGGTACAGGGTGAAACACGTGAAGATCCTGAATGCTTAAAACATAAATTTAGAGAAATGTGCAACACACAACTGAATATTACAATGGAAAGGCACATATTTTACACAAGAGATCAAAAGCCAAATGAAACTTTTGCAGAATACATAACTGACTTAAAAAGCAAGGCAAAAATGTGCAAGTTTGGTGATCTGAGAGATGAGTTGATAAAAGAAAGCTTGTGTGTGGTGTTAATAATGATTCAGTGAGAAAGATTTTGCTTCAAGACAGTGATTTAACTTTAAGCAAAGCCATAGAGATTTGTTAGATATATGAGTTTACAGAAAAGCACATGAACATGCTTATGAAAGAGAAGAGTATGCTTGCAGCTTCTTCCAGCATGAATGTTGACAGTATGCAGCACAAGGTTAAGAGATATAGGCCAAAGGGAGCAACACCTACAATTAGACCCAGGGCAGCTTTAGTAAAACTCAGGGCATAAGCAGCAAAACTGAGGAGTGATTTAGCAAAACCCATGGTAAACCTCATAGTCATCTGTTGTAACTGACCACTAGACATTCAGCAGTGTTTTCCTTAAAGAGATGAGATTTTGTTGGAAGATGGCATCATCATGAAAGGTCCAAAAGTGGTAATTCCGAAATCCTTGCAAAAGGAGTATATAACAATCTTGCATCCAGGTAACCCAAGAACAGATACTACCTAAAGAAGGGCAACAGGGCTAGTATGCTGGCCTTGTTTGTCAAAAGATATTGAGAAGGAACTTGCAGCTTATTGTATTTGTAATAGCACTAAACCACACCAACAAAAATAACCACTTCAGCTATATCAGATTCCTGAACTACCTTGGTCAACAATAGCCACAAATCTTTTTCAAATGGAATGGTCAACATTATTTGGTGTTAGCAGAGTCTTATTCAAATTGGTTCTAGATTGACCTACTTCCTAGCCTAAGTTCCAGTACTGCCATTATGAAATTGAAGAGACATTTTGCTGTCCATGGTAGTCTGTACAAAATCATTTCTGATGATGGTGCACAGTTTACTAGTCAACAGTTCAAAAGATTTGCTGAGACAATATTCCTATGCTGAAGAATAATTCATTTTCTGTCCTGTTTCTGAAAGTGTCTCTAAAGTCCTTAATGAAGAGCATTCCCTAGTGACTGTCCCTGTTGATAAACCCAGTACTCGTTATTATATAATGAGGTCACAAGACCTAATCCTAGACACACGGCAACCTGGACATGATTGTTATTGTTTATGTGTTTGTATAATTTGCATGCATATCTGATTGTCATTTTACAATTGCATAACAAAATTATCAAAGATGGAGGATGTTAATCATAGTGTGTGTTGTACCTTTTATGCCACTGTAGTTCATGGGCATGTGCATATAAGTACTTAGCATGTGCAAGTGAGTGCCATTTTGTGTAAGCAGTTGGAGTGAAAGCATGTATCATGTATGTGTATAGCAGTCAGTCACTTAGCAAGTTCATTTAAGTTTTATGTTCCCATAATCCATCCTGATGTGTTTGTGTGTAATAAACCTCTTAAATTAACACCCAAGCCTCATTGTCTTATTTGAATACACAAGATGAGCGACAGTAGTGATGAACAGGCACAGTCTGGGGTTGCAGAGGATATGTCTGACACTGAAGTTGTGGCTCCAACTTCACTTTTAAAGAGTTTGGACACAGTCAGTATGCCTACACATACCCATGACATAGAACCATCTGAGAATGGACAGGTTGAGAGGGACATGGTTGATCAGGGTAGCGTGGTTAACCTGACTGCAGAGCTCACAGAATCAAAGAATCCCCTAGTAGTCATTGTGAAGGTGAAGTACCACACAGGGGTGTTAGTAGAGGTGCTCAGAGGAGGAGTGCTTACCATCCTGCCTTGAGGTTGGTGTATCAGTATGTGCAGGACCATGATGGAAGCACAAGAAAGATTGACCAGGGCCTCAGAAGAGATAGTCATAGTTCTTCACGTCATACATTCTGACATAAGAGATTGCGGAATTGCGTGAGTGTGCGCACGCACGCATGTGTGTGTGTGTGTGTGTGTGTGTGTGTGTGTGTGTGTGTGTGTGTGTGTGTGTGTGTGTGTGTGTGTGTGTGTGTGTGTGTGTGTGTGTGTGTGTGCATGACTCCTTGAACCAGTTGAGGAGGTTCATTATCCATTAGGCAGTACATCATCAGATTTTAGCAGACATGGCCGAGGCCACATTAGGCCCTGCTCTTGTCATGGTACTATTTCCACTGTTCCATCAATGATTGAGGTGTCCACACCCAGACATGGTACATGAGCATAGTCATGAAGAAAGCTCAACTTGCAGACATTGTTCCCATTTAAGTAGCACCCCAACTTCCAGCCAGGGTCATAAAACTAAGTTTGGGGCAGCAATAGAGAACTGAATCCTCTACCAAGCACAGCTCAGATGTCTACAGGGTGCAAGGGCATACAGCTAGCAAAAATGCATTGGCTGTATTCCTGCAACTCCACACACATGCACAAACACACACAGACACACACACACACACACACACACACACACACACACACACACACACACACGCACACGCACATGCACATGCACAGGCACGCACACACACACACATATATAGTCCACTTATAAAATTGGTTTCTTAATATCTGATGGCCCTGATAGTGCATACTTGTTGTTAACCTTGTTTCTCACTCACACAGGTGTTTCTTTTGTGCCATTTTTGCCTTTCTGTAACTTCCTTCCCCCACCCTTTGCAAGTGGGAATGACTGTGCTCTGCCTTTTGCCCTGCCTTTTGCACATTTCTCTGTGACCTAGGGTTGCCTATGTCTGATGCACAGAGTGGATGGCTAATGCTTGGTTACTCAGATGCCTGTTTTCATCATGATTATACACTGCATTACATTTTTGCTTTTTCTCTTTAGGTTCAGTAGTGTTAGTATTTGTTGTGCTCATACTTGTAGTAATACTAGTAATAGTACAGCATTATTAGTTATGATTTACTACTTGTTTAGCCCCTTGTGCAGATAATGCTGACATTAATGTGCAGCACTGAGCAGGCCAATCATACGTTTTTTGGCAATAACTATTTTGTTTTCTGTGCTGGATTGAGTATCCTCATTTGTATCTTAACTGCTTATGTTTTTTTTTTTAGTTGTAAGAGTTTTATACTTCTGTTTGATCATCTACTGTTACAGATGGTGATGGCATTGAACTAACCCCTGAGAGTTTGTTTGACACAAGCTTGCTTTAGTTTGATGTACGGGTTATATACACATGCAGATAAGAGACATACCTTTTGATTGCTTCACAGCTGATTTTTTTTTTGTTAATCACACATATAGTTCTCTGATGACATTCTGGTACAGTTGACCAACATTTTATTTTAGTGAAGTACAGTGCATACATATATGGGTAAGCATTTATCTTTTCATTACAGGTTCATCACTTATCTCGGTTAATGCTGATAATGGCATTTGTTTGTCTGGGGGTACCTCTGACTTATGCCCACAGCCACTACATTGGTAAGTAAAGGCTGTGTTGATGTCATTGAATTGATGAGGCAATCAGAACAACAGTGAGCATCTCATATGAAATGCATAGAGTCATCAGTTATCATGCAGGCTGTATAGGTTATCTTAGGATTTCTTGAATAACGGTTTCATGAATGTGAAGAACAAGGACAAAAAAGAGAAAGAAAAAAAAACAATGTATGATCCCACAAGCTTAACCCATATAATGAGGACAAAGAATGACTCTTTCAATTCACATTAGGTGCTAAAGTACTATCCGTTCTGTTCCTTTGTATAAGCTGTTTGAAAATAATTTTTCCTGACATACACCAGGTAGCCCTCTGAAGCAGCTATAAATCCTAATTAAGAGAAATCCTGGAAAGTAACATAAGTTGCCAAGAGGACTTTCAAAGATATGCACATTCTAAAATATTTATTTTCAATGGAAGTTAAATTCCATTTACTTCTGCATTTTTCAAGCAGTAAAATTAAGTATGCATACATCAAAATATCTCGTTCTTAAAATACCGATGAACTGTCATACTGGAATCCTTTGCTGGAAAATAAGTGTTCAGAATTATTTCTGATATTAATAAGTATCAATGTTTATCATGTTGCTTATATAATACATACAAGTAAGTCTTATACTATTTTTAAAATCAATGGCTAAAAGCTGACAGCACCTAACATAACATATGCAAGGAGACTTGGCAATTTGGTACAAGATTCACAATTATTAGATTAAATTGGAATAAGACTACTCGATGCAAGCAGAAGATGAAGATGATTTTCAAATATGTCTTGCTTGTAGTCTCATACTTTGTGGAAACAGCTTATCTGCTAATAAAAGAGGTACAGGATACTAAACACTGCAAAGCCAGATTAGCTTTTAAGCTTCTTGCCTGCTCAGTATTACCCTTTATCATTACAAACTTTATTGATTTGCTATGCTGTGCATGTAACCAGCAGAAAAGGACTGACTCCTAAATTCAATCCTGCTGCTACTTACACCCCTGGAGTGGCTTGGAGAGTGTGTTTTATAGTCACCTGTCACTACTGTGTTTTGCCTTCCTTACTTACCTGTAATTCCATCCATTTTTATGAGCCTTTTGTATAATTTTGACATTTCAGTCTTTCTCCTTCTTTTTATCTAAATATTGTTTACTTTCTGTTACTCCCATGCAGGCCTTCTTGCACTTTGCAGCTCTGGTCATGAATATGGTGACTGATTCCTGATCACACAGGAGATGTGTCCAGCTTCACTTTCCCCCCAACCCTAATTCCCAGCTACACCCTGTTCTATTAAATGTATAGTCTCCTGGCCAGACTTCCAGATCATGTACACAATATACATACTTAAAGAAATGGCAAAGAAAGAATGAGTCATTCCCTTTCATTCACTATAAACTGCCATAATAATCTACACATTCACTGCCAGAGATAATTTTACTCCCACATTACCAACAACATTAAGATTGTCCTTTCAAACCTACTCCATTGACTATGATATATATGGATCTATATTAGAACATCGAAGTTTCACAACTTCGAATGTCCTAATATCGACCCCTATTCAGCGAGCAGTGAAGCTGTGGAACACCGAATTTCATCCCAGGGAAGGAATTCAGTTGGCCATTCCTGCGGCTTCACTATTTTCAACGTTGTGGTGGAAAGTTATGGGTCAGGATCAGGTAAGTATGCATTTGTGTGGACATGAGGGTTAGGGCACAAGATAGGTGAGTTAGGGTTAGGGTGCGGGTCAGGTAAGTGTGCGATTGTGTGGACGTGAGGGTTAGGGCAGGGTAGGTGAGTTAGGGTTAGGGTGCGGGTGAGGTGAGTGTGCAATAGTGATGGACCTTAGGGTTAGGGTTTGGGTTAAGGTAAGTGGATAGCCAGTGGTGCATGTACAGTTTAGTGTAGGGTTAGATGTAGGATTTTAGGTGTATGTGTGTGGATTGCTGTTTGTTTGGTGTGCTTGTGTTGTGTGTATGTGTGTTGGAACAACGAATGTTTTCCCTGAGAAAAAAATTACTGTTCTGCATGTTCGATATTGTCAGCGTTCACTGAATAGGGGTCGATATTTGAGCATTCAACATTTTAAAATGTCGATGTTTTAATATAGACTCGATATATATATATATATATATATATATATATATGTATATATATATATATATATATATATATGTTAAAATACATTTGATTCTTACCTTAACCATTCAAATCAACTACAATGCCCAAGTGTTAGTCCTGCACAGTTCTACAATAACATAATTCAATACCTTGCCCTCTTCACAAATAAAAATAAAAAACATCCAGAATTATCACCTTACTACAATCATCAGATAGCACCCCCATTACATTTACTCTTGTTTGCATTGTTACCACTGGTCTGTATAGGAGGCAATGAGTAAAACATGGACTAAACCCTATTACAAGTACAGACCCATTGCATGATTCTACTGCTTCAGCAATATTAAACACAAATGCCAAAATATGTATACAAATATTAGAAACATGTGCAACAAAATGACACATCTGCAAATCTGCTTCCACAGTGTATTCTGTTATATTAGACCTAACTGAATCCTGGATAGAATCTAACATTCAGTGTTCCAAACTTCACTCACCTAACTGCAAAATATTCAGGAATGACCACATCTCCAAAAGAGTAGGTGGGGTCATAATCTTACTGATGAATTTCACCAGAGCCAATGTATATTACCCCAACTCAATAATATCTCTTGTGCTGAATCACTTTTGGCAACAATCACAATAGCAAATAAGAAACACATTCATGTTAGTGTTGTATAAATCAGCTGCTAAGACTTTACCCACCTATCTTGTGTGGTTTTAAAGCAGCTATATGAATGCAATAATTTTGCTCAAAGATATTAACAAACACTGATCTTTACAAATTGAATCTACAATATTCAAGAACTAAACTAAAACCCATTAATTGCTTGTTCCTCCAGGAGAGACCCTAAAACTAAAAGGTAACACACTCTAAGCTATATTCTTACTAGATATCTAGCCAGATTTATCAAAAATGCTCTTATTGTTGTTTGTTCATTTATTTAGAGCTTACTTTTCCTGACATTAAAGACTTTAGCACACCAGGCCTTTCTGTTAAGAACTTTTTTAAGTTCTTGCACATTCATATGCATTACTTCAGTAATGCTGCTCATCTATCTTAGCCTCTGCTCTCCCTTTTTCATTTGGCCTCAGACTTTCCCAGCATCAGTGCATTCTCTAGTGAATTCTGTCTTTGTATTATATGTCCAAAGTGTTTGGGTAGACTTTTTATAATCAGGATTTCCAGTAAACTGTCTAGATTTATTTCCTTAGGCATTGACTAATTGAATCATTTTGCAGTCCATGGAATTCTCAAACGGTTTCTCCAACATTAGAGTTCAAAAGCATCACATTTTTTGGTACATAACCTTACTTATAGTCCAGTCTGGAGAAACTAGAGCTTTGGGTATATGGGCCACTATGATGTCTTTGCTCTTTAAAATATTTTTCAGATTTGTCGTATCTTTTTTTTCCAAAAAGCAAACATCTTAATTACATGGCTATAATCAGTATCTGCAGAGATCTTTGAGCCCAGGAAAATAAAATGTGTCACTGCTACAATTCCATTGCCGTATTTTTGTAAAAAACAGACCCCGGGATTCATGAACCTTGCACCAGGCGCACGCATAGCGTAGGCATTACAACGCCAGATATGGCCGCCGAGCGATTCAGGTTACGATCGAAATCCACGTGCACTACCGGCGTGCACCGGATTTGCGCCGCCTCCGGCGTAGGTATGTTAAACACCCCATGTGCGGTGTTGCACCATGCAAATGAAGGCATATAGCGATCCACGAAGTGGCGCAGGCGTAGCATAAGGGCACGGCAATGTAAACCAAAAAAATGGTTTACATTTACCCAAACATGACATAGGAGTAACGGAAGGCTGTCAACGTCAGGTATCACACTGTTGCCATATGCCAATGGTGAAAGACACAGAGAATGTCAAAAGAAAACATGCACAACACGTAAACAATGACATAAATGGTATGTCCACAGAAACACACAGCAGAACCCCAGGACATGTCCGCGGAAGGTGCTAAACAATGAAATAATATGACAATGTCATAAAAGAGCAGTGTAATACACATCAGCTTCAAAGACACAATACACCATGGTATGCATGAAAAGCCACATCCACGGTGCAAGGGTTGCCAAGGAGTCGCGGCAGTGTTCGGCATGGTAACTATGAATTAGTAGTCAATGCCATGCAAATGAGGCAGATGATACTGAATCGCAAAACCCCCGCCGGCGTAAGGCTGGACCAAACGGTGCAGCGGTAATACACCGAGGAGTGGCTCAGAGGGAATACATGTCAACCTCAGTGGGGTGTGCCACTGTAGGAGGAAGTACATTGGAGCCCAGCAAACATGGGCTGTACATCGCACATCACAGCAGCAGGACCGGCGTGTGGGGAAATAGTTGAGCTGAGAGCACACAATGCGCGCAGAGATGCATATTTACGAGGATGACTACGTTCCCTTAACCCAGTCATGTGACGCCCGTCCTGTCAACAATAATGGATACAGGAAGGTGATGCTGAGAATATGAGGAAATGCGGAAGCAGTGAAATTGGAGTAGTAATGAGCAATCAACACCAATCAACCCACGAAGGCCAATTGGCGGCAGCTGACAACTCTGCATGCAGAAACCTGCAAAATGGGATAGGGGAGGCATATGAATGCAAAGAAAGTAGGGTAGGTAGCAGATTGCAAAGAGGGAAGAACTGATACAGCAGAGCCAAGTAGACAGGCAGCATAACGGCGGTGGCAGACAAAACGCACGATATGCCATGTCCCAGAAACTACACATGACAGGGCTCTGCAGGATGCAAGCCAGGAAATAGTAGGCATAGCGTGCAGAAACAGTAAGGTAAGGTCGAAAGCTAATACAATGCAGGCAAGAGTAATGCAACACCAAAGGCAACAGCGCTGCAGTGCCAACGGTAAAACATGGAAGATAATCCACAGATACGGCCGCACAGACACACCCTATGACATCACTGGGTGTACAGCACAACAGTATAAAGTGTGAATGCACACAACACACAGCCGTGTATTCCCAAATGCCGCACTCTAGGTGTAAACACATGGGGAACTTTTAAAATGTACATGTTGGGTGCCGCCGTGGCCGTGATCCATCAGCATGTGTTAGAGACAGACGGAGTTGTGGAGGAGGGTGCCGACAACTATCGTAGGCCTCAGAGGAGAAGGAGAGTGTTCAGACCAAGGGTAACCTACCAGGGGCTACAAGACCTGGAGATAGTAGAGCATTACAGGGTGGATAGGGACACTCTACAGCAAATAGCAGAGCTGTGCCGGCCACGCCTGAGAACAAGAAACAACAGAGGGGAGCCCATCCCAGTGGACACAAAGGTATGTGTAAGCTTGCGAATACTGGCTACAGGTACCTTTCAAAGGCCAACTGGGGATATAATGGGTATCTCACAGGCATCAGCATCCAGGGTACTACACCAGTTTCTGGATGCCATGTTACCACATGCCAATGAGCATATATACTTCCCCAGATCTCCGGAGGAGTTGGCTAGCAATATGTGCCACTTCCACCGTGTGGCACAATACCCGGAGGTACTGGGTGCGATAGACTGCACGCACATACAAATCAAGTCACCACCTGGGGAGCAGGGTAGATGCTACATAAACCGCAAGGGATTCCCCTCCATCAATTGCCAGGTCATGTGCAATGCGCAGGGCATTATCATGGATGTGTGTGCTGGCAGCCCTGGAAGCTACCACGACTCCCATATCTGGCATGCCTCACAGCTGTATCAGGTATTCGCCAGGGGGGACATCACACAAGGCCACCTTGTGGGGGATGCTGGCTATGCACTGGAGCCGTGGATGATGACTCCCATCAGAAATGCACACACACACATGCAAGAACGCCATAATGACGCACACGCACAAACCAGAATAATCATAGAGCGTGTGTTTGGGATGCTGAAATCACGGTTCTGGTGCTTGGATACATATGGTGGAGCCCTGCAGTACTCTCCAGGCACATGTGCCCACATATTCATAGTATGTGCCATGCTACATAATATGATCCTGCGGAAGCAGCTGCTGCAGGGACATAATGGTGAAGGGCCACAAAGCCCACCACAACTGCCAAGGCCAGTACAGGCACAGAGGGTTCAGGACCATGAACACACTGTGCCAGCCCCAGTAGGCAGACAGAGGCGTACCCAATATGCCTATGCCCTGGCAAAGAGGGAATGTATAGCACATACTCTGACAGCATAGGCCCCATGGACTGACACCTCCCTACCTGCACACACAGTGAAATGGACGGCACACAAACATGGCCACCCATAAAGTGTACCGTATGGGTGGCCCCATGTGTGACTCCAACATAGGCAGCACCCAAACACTGCACACCCAACAGTTAGCGGAGCATGGAACGCCAACACCTGAACCGTACGTGGGTCCTACAGCAGACAGCGTTGCTGTATGCTGCCATGTTTGCTGCAAGGTGTATACATATAGACATGACATATGTGCATCTACAGATATGGAGATAGATATAACCACACACATAGAAATGTATGTACACATATACATATAAAGTACAACAGGTAAGACAGGGAATGAGAGGGATGCAAGGTGACAGAGAAGTAACACGCGATATCTGTACATAGTAAACATAGTGAACTACAACCTGAGCATCCGGGAGGTTTAACAGAACAGGAAACCGCCACCCATGGAAAGCTCAACATATCGAAATGCATAACCGAGAGTCGGAATGATCGCCAGGCCACAGTACAGTAACAGTACATGTGCGGGTAATACTATGATGATATGAGGGTGGAGGTAGACACTGCCGCCGGTGATGCGGGCCACGCAGGTACTGTGTGCAACCATCCCTGTGACTGCCGCAGTATGTGCACGTGTGCGGTGATGGTGCTGTGTGTTCCGCTGTGCGAGTGTAATGTGTGTGCCACTGTAAAATGTGTATGTTGGTGCCATGTGACAGGCGGAGTGGAACAACATGTGTAGGCATACAGTATAGGAACCACAGGCGTATGTACACCAGTACTCCCAAAGTAGTAGTGCGAGCCCTCCTGGCTAGGCGTGTGGTGACGTATAACGATGCAAAGTGAAAATGTCCCAGAATGTACCACAGGAATATAGCCAACATGAAATGGAAAGAACGTATGTAGAAATCCTGACCGTATGTATGACACCGATATGCTAATTGCAAAACGATACGTCGGCAAAGTCACACAGCAATAGCAATGTACCGCGGAAATACGCATATGCTACCCCGGTACTGATCATGGCCACGTATCGGCCCGTACACACCGCTGTCTGTTCTACAAGTGTCAAACAAGCAATCGCCACCTGAAGAGGTGGCAACCAGTAGCAAATAGGCCGTCCAAAGTACAGGACCACAATGACTGTAAATATCCGGGACAGAATGACAATGGGTAGTCGCCACATACAAACAACCGCAGATATACCACCGATGTGACGGAGGAATACATGCAGGAAGCACACACGCAGGCGATACCAACACCACATGACAACAACACTACCTACACTCCCAGAACAACAGACAAGTAACTGCCAACTTCCCAGGCAGGGATGGAGCACACAGACAAGCATACAGTGTATGTAGAGATGCAAGGCCCACAACCCGTATCCGTCACCTACAACCTCCGATATTCCCCATCGCACATATCAAAGGGATGCAAGCCGTAATAGCAGCACAAACATACAGGCAGTCAATGACAGCTGCATAACCGCAACATCTCGCGTGGGAAACACTATCAACAGCGGATGCATACTTGCATCCGTTGTTTAAAGGAATACAACAGCTATGTTACACATCCGAATGCAAGACGCCATCAACATACGCCGTCAGGACAGGGACACCCACATGTCAAACAGAATACCATACCCAACACACACAATCCATGGCTAACACCAGTACGAAATGTACCTGACGCCACACATAGTGGCCGCAGTTACACATAACATAACACAATACAGACCATCTCCATGAAGGTAGGGCAAATAACCAATGCCCAGGTGAGGAATGCAACCATGCCCTAGTTACGACGCGTAATGTACGAATGGAGTAGATGCACAGGTGATATGCGCACAAGTACACACTGAGGAACAGCCATTGGTGTGATGAACCCACATGTTGCAGGTAACGACGGATATAAGGATGACTCCCGGGATATTCAAACCGTATGCTCATACCGAACTACAACCTACAAATGGATATAGTGAGAAAACGCAATAGCAAGACACGAAAACGGAAGGAAACACATAAAGGTATGTAGAACCCATGATATGTACGGGTGTGTAACGCATGATGTATGTGAACGGTGTTTGTAAGTATGGATACTTGTACATAATGCAGAGAGTGGTGAAAGGTGGTTATGTAGTGCTATCCTGCTGAACATACCAATGACTGTGGACACCGTGTGCACAGCAGTGGGACATCATGTACACAGCCGGGATAACACAAGGGCTGCCACAGGGGGGCAGAACACAGAACAATGCCACACCACACGCCGATGCTGGCAGTGGATGTCCAACAAGGAAGTACCATAGCAGGGGATAGGACATGTATGTATACTGTCACAGCACACATGTGTATGGGCATATACCGCCGATGTCATATGTAATGTGCGCACGACGTGCACGTATGCCTTGCAGTAGGGGATACTATGTCAACTATGTGTAATGTAAAGCTGTCATGGTGGATATAACAGACATCATACACAGTATCACAGGCATATCATGCATAATGGAGTTATGGCCTATTGGTATGTACAATAACAGGATACATATGGCCTGTACATATGGGACAGAGTAGTAGCATAATAGCCATCCGAAATGGGAGGAACACCAAGTAACCATGGATAAACGATCTGTAGCAGGTGCAATGTGGGCAACAATGAAGTCCGGCAGGTCCATGTGTAAACACATGTGCAGTGGACACAGTAGTGTCACCTCCCATGGTAGTGTCCAGTGAACAGAAGAGGTGGGTGTCAACTGCATGTCTACACAGTACTGCTGCTGTGGTGGTACCATGACTACGTGTCACTCAAATAGCAAGGGAGCTATCACATGAACAGTGCCACTGTGTGTCCTTGTGGGATGTGCACAGGACCTATGTTCCTCAGCACGGTGTGTGTTTTGTCTGCGTAAGTAACACAGAAGCCCAGCCCATGCAATGTGGCATGTGTGCACATATCCATGACTGGTGCGTTCACACTGCCCACTGCAATTGCCATGTATGAGTACTACATGCATCAGTAATGTGGAGGACATGGTCCATGTCAGAGCAGAAGACACCCCTATGTATGTGGTATGCAGATGTGTACAGATGTGTTACCCGTCAGTTAGCTGCAGATGTAAACTGTCTGAGCCTGGTACACATCATGGCATGATAATGCTGTGCCATGTAAAGTCGTAGCCATCGTGGAAGGTACACCACGAATGTGGTATTGTAACCCTGCCCGTGTGTAGATATGTGTATGCCACAGGTACAATGGCTACCTATGTACCAGCAACATACACAGTACAGATAGGTGTGGCCCTGCAGATGTGTACCCATGCCACAGTGGAATATGGCAACCACAGCACCATGTGGGGCATGTGTGTGTACAGCAACCATGTACAATTTGATATGCATGTACGGGGACGGTATCCATGTGATACTCAGTGGATGAATGTTGCCATGCAAAGGTGATGTGCATGCACCATGTGTCATGCATCCTGATGCCATGACACCCACATGATGTATCTGCCACACCGACACCCATGCAGTTGTTATCTGTATGAGCTGGTGGAGCTATAATGGTGCCAGGTATTTAGATGTGGGATATCTAGGCATGGACAGTACTCTGTGACAGCATGTTGTGTATGTAAGCAAATAGTGAACATGAGGGGCCCCATGACTGAGGACTGTGTAATGCCACATGTACCTGACATGTAGTAGGTAGCATGATATGCTGGCACCACTGTGTGTCCTGCCCAGGAGTCATACAGCCTAACATCCTGAGACACAGGGTATGATGTGACGGTGGATGTGTACATTGCCAATACCAGAATGTGGAATGGTGCTGAAGGCCAATCTGAGGACAATGTCTGATCTGTTGCCCTCTGTACTACACCAAACACCCATGCAATGGTATGACAGGTGGCCAGCATGTGTATGTGGCATGCTGTGGCACACAGAAGCCCAACAAGGGTGCCAGTAAAGGCATGGAGGTCATCAATGAGTGTGTGAAGCACGTTTGTGAGGATGTGCCCCAGTGCCATACAGAATGGCCCAGTCATGTGTGTATGAATGCAGTCCCACACGTGCAATGCAGTGCCACCCATGTGTAGTGTGATAGATGCGGCAGTGTGACGGTCAAGGTACACAATGTCCGACAACAGGCTAGCAGTGAAGTCAGTGGGCTGGTGTGGAGACACATACCAAACAGGTTGGTGGGACATAACAGCTAGGGAGCTCGGAAGGTGACATCGGGACAGTGTCTTAGGACATAACGTGTGCATGGCAGTAGCATGTATGTGTCCACAGGGACATTACGATGTCCATGTATGGATTGCAACCCTGTAGTGAGTGAGAGTGTGTATTGTTGGTAGGTACACCATTGCCTGGCATGTTGCCAACATTATCTCAGTCAGCAATGCCTGGGTGACTGTTGTACGCAACATCGAATGTGGATGTAGCCAAACAACACAGACATACCACCACACTGCCTGAGGACCCACACTGCAATGCGGCAGTCATGTGTAGGTAGCTAGCCTTGGAGCATGTGATGGACCACGATGACTCACCATGGCTGTCAAGTGATGCACCCCACACATGTGAATATACCCACCGTGCAACAGCCTGCACATGTGCCCATACAGCAGATGTGCATGGAACATGACCACCACCGTGGCATCTGTGAAAAGGCCAGTACTGCCATGTCTCTGTGTGGAATAGCATGGTCCCTACCATTGCATACATGCTACGGAAGTGCACTGTGATATGTGTCAGCATAGTCATGTAGACTGTCCATCTGCCGGGGTGCCATGCCATTAACAACCCCTGTCAGCCCACGGCAGTAGTACCGGCTGTAGAACACATGTACCATCTATGCTGCAATGGGTGTGTGTCCAGGGTGTGGCTAGCAGGGCCGTGAAGCATATATGTTCATCTACTAAAGGGGGGATAACCCCAGGTTTAGCACACCAGACACATAGAGGTATTGTGCATGCTGAGGGTAGTGTAGGTATGGTATGTGTTGTGTAATGTGTCACCCAGCTAGGTGGAGTGCATGCCCAAGCATGTGTGGGTACATGGGTGTTCACTCTAGGGAAGTGTGGGTTGCTGTCAGCACATGGCAGTAGCAGCTGTCCGAGGCCCAATGTACAGTATGACAACACAGACAGCATGTAACCTGTGGTGTACAGTGTAAGCTCTGTTGCATGTTACAATGTGTGTAGCGGTCACAAACATGGGTATCTGAACATGGAGCACCTACGATGCATTGTGTTTGGAAAATATCCAGTATGTGTGCAAAACATTGTGTGATGTGGGGTCCCCTCACCTGTGTGTGTTGCAGTCCAGGTATGTGCTTGTGAGGTATGATCCGTGTACAATCTGTACTTGCAGGTGTGCTGTGCAGAGCATGGAGGTAGGTCCCAGGCACTGCAGATAAATGTGAGTCGTGCACTAGTGTGTGTGCCTTGCTTGTGTGCAGCACAGTGGAAGGTGCAAGCATTGTCCCACATGACCGCATGCCGTGCCTGCCTGTGACAGCCCTGCTGTAGACAGTCATGTGACACTGCCACAGAGGCAGTATAGCATGTGAAGATGTACATGTGTGCTCCACACTCCAGGCAGATGTCCGCAGGTCATGTGTGCAACAGCAGTGTGGTCGACCAGGACTGTCATAGTGGTCTGATACCACATGCCTGTATAAGTACAGTATGAGCATAGTCAACAGTTGCAGTGACAGAGTAGGTCAATGTACAGCGTCCCCGTGTTCAGACCACTGCCTACCGTACACTTGGCTAGACACACACCCAGAGGGTGAATATACCGGTGAGCCATCACATGTCCCAGTACACGTAGCCTGTATAATGCCATCACAGGGCGGTCACAATAACATGTGGTATGACAGACATGTTGTACCAGGTGATGTGTCGTAATGCGCATATGTTGAGTTGCACAGCCATTCACACGTCCGCAACATATCAGTGCATGATGCCTAGTGTAACATGATGTGTGGAACTGCACTGTGATCCACAACAGGGTTATCTGAGACAGGTGTGTTGTGAATGGTGTAACCCATGGTTCCACGGGATATACACTGGTGCTGTTGGCTGCCATGCTGGGGGCCACCAGTGGTGCCTGCAGTGGTCATACAGACATACTGCACATATTGTTCTGGCAGGAATGTCCATTGTTGTGGATGATGTGTTGCTACGTGAAGGTAGGTGTGTGTTGTGAATGTTACCCATACAGATGTGACCATCAGGCGCAGTCATGGTTGTCGACGGCATCACACCCATCCACAGCTGTCAGAACCCTGTCCCCAGAACGGGTGTCAGCTGCCCTCGTACTGTGTGACCTATGTGCAGATGGCGGAACACCTCCTACTGGCTGGCTAACAGTGTCATCTAGGAAGGCTATGTGATGGCTGGAATACGCCATAATGTATAATGCGGTATCCCAATGAAGTACATGGAATCACACACAGTACGCCATGGCTGGCATGTAAACCATGTATAACAATGACTGTGTGACAGACACAAACAATGCAGAGCCATGTTGGACATGCACCCAAGAGAACACCAAAGGAGGTATGTTGCACATATCGATGTACAACTGTCAGCTATGGCCATAGCATGGATGCAGACGCATATCCCCCACAGGCAGTAGCACGCCATGTAGGTAGGGGGGCATTGCATGACTACATGTGACAGTTGCTGTACCAACACATGTACTGCATATCCGTCATGTAGGGGTCGCAGTGGTACGTGACCGTTGTACATGCCTGTACATATGACCATGTCCCACAGGATATGTGTTATGTGTGTACAACACGTGTTGTACCGTCATCAAGCTGTGAAGTGTATGGCTGCCAGTGTACCTGTTTGACATGGTCTGCAATGGGTGCAAAGGTACGCAGTAGTGCATGTCATGCCCACATGCCCCACACAGGTGAATAGCCTGAACATACAATACAAAGAGGGTGTTGGATCATAGCAACCCACAAGAGGAGATGGGTACGGGTGGCAACCCACTACCACCCGTTTGGGTAAGGTGTGCATGTCCATGACACAGTAGCACCTGAGAAGCTAGCAGTACAACAGTACAGGGTGGCATGCATATATGTTCACTAATACCCCTGTGTGTCCCTCCACTGGCCCGTGGACAGACAGACACCAACACAATGTGCAGAATCGACATGTGTACAGCAAATCACCGCTGCCTACTGTAGAACAGGCTTGCTGTGTAGACATGTGCACAGAAGGTCTGCGCCAGCCACACTCAAACACGTTATGTGTCAAACCCCACCATTATTTTAGCCCATGCCACAGACAGATGTGCAAGCATCTGTGTATGTAAGTCTGGGAATGTCCCCGGCCTAGCAGTATAGCTGTGTCAGTGTTGCAAACAACATACGGAATGGGCTGTGTGTGTGAGGTGTGTCCATCGTGTATGGTCCGATCGACGATACCATCAGTGCCCCTGCTATGTGAACATCCCTGTCCCCATACATGGATACCCATGCTGTGCCCAACACCACGCTCCCCATGGGAGGGATGGCGCTGTGCGGTGCACCAGCTGACATGGGGGTGGCAGCAGGCACTGGATGCAGACATATGTGGTACCCATGTCAGGCCAGGCAAACATCCATGTGCATGGGATAGCAGTGTGCGGGCACATACAGCACTGTGTTGAACAATATCGCAGCACATAGCACCTGTCAGGGGTAATGTGTATGCATGGATGTGCGATACCTGCATGCACCATACACACCCCCACCAAGCAGCGTGCAGCCTACCTTGCAGAAGGCCAGTGTCCACACCATGTTGATAGACATGTGTAATGTCCATATACACATAAGCAATGACATATGGAATGACAGCCACCCTGCCAATATCAATACCCCCCAGGTGGGTCACATCCCAGTGCCATGTATGTGACATACCCTGCCATACCATGCAGCCCTGCTCAGCAAGGCTGCACGTGCTATCACAGTCCTACATGGTGCGATGGACAAGTGGCACTTGCACTATCAACCGTCCACACCAGTAATGTGGCAGTGATGCACCCTGTGGTGTCACAGCTGCTGTGTGTTTGTGTGGACAACGTGCGTGCGCACATGCTATGCATGACCTTTCCTGCAAATGTCACATAGCTACACATTGTCCCATGTGTATCACATGTGCAATACAGGTGAGCCGTGGCAGGTTGGCCAACACCCGTACAGTGCTGTGTAGATGTACATGGCACAACACATGCATGTACAGGTGTCCATGTGTATGTGTGCAGTGCCACTGCTGACATTCATAATGGCCGCGTACATGATGCCTACTGACATATACACAGCATCCAGGTGAACAGTACAACTGTTGTCACATTGGGACACGTGCCAACTGATATGAACACAGGCGCAGGCAGGTACACATGTCCACAGCAGGCTACCATCAACATGGTGTGTGTACAGTGTGATGAGTTGACACACAGATATGATATGAAACCCACTGCTTAATGGTGTGACGGCAACACGTCAGCTGTGTCACTGCCATGATGCATCGCAGAGATTACTGTGCAGATGTTGTACATGTCATAGCAATGTATGTCCAGCAGTATGCCAGTACATCAGTGTAAATGTGACCTGTCACCATCATTATGTCTTACAGATAATGCCACGTTCCCGGCTGCCAGCCTTCAGCCGCCAGGAGGATGATGTGATTATCCCGTTGCTCCATGACAACTACGATATACTATTCAGCCATGTGCCACAACAAGCACAGCAATGGGACGACTTGTGGCAGGATATGCGCAGGAGGGTGAACAACGTGGGTGGCAACAACCGCACCTACCAGCAGATCCGCCGACACTGCACAGACCTAATTCGGCACGCGAAACAGCATGCCGCCGCAATTGCCAGACAACAAGGTGGGACAGGTGGTGGGCCACCAACCCAGCCCCCGCTCACACACACGGAGGAGCTCCTGGCCAGTCTGGGGACACCCAGGGAACAACATGCAGAAACACTCGCTGCCATCGTGGAGGTGGGTGTCTCCCAACCAACGAGCCTGGAGCTGCCTGGTAAGTCAGTCTTGCATGTGTGTATGATAACTGACGTAGGTGTGGGTGTCATAGTACACCACATAATGTACCAACACATGCCAGGTATATGGCCACACAAGCTGCATACTACAGTATGCTATGTTATGTTTGCAGACATGTGCATAACACATGCTACCACACAGGTACATGATGTGACATGCACAGTACTTACTGTGGCTACAGTAATGGATAATGTGTATACTGCTGTGTTGCCCCTATACAGCTACCTCTGGCATGTCGAACAGACATGGGTCCGTCGCAGGTGAGACTGTTGCTAGTAATAGGCATGTTACACTGTATAGATATTCCCCATGTGTCCAGGTATGACATGCACACCTGGGTCTGCTCCAGTCACGGTATACAGGTTGCACCACCCGACACACATGCCACCCATGTACAGTAGATACAACCGTTAGTATACACCGGCATGACACCACATAACCCATCGGTGTGATATGTGCAGTCAGCTATGCATACAATGGTGGAGGTGTTCTACAATGGCTGCATGTGTAGTATGCATCGGAATGCCTTTGCGGTAAGCACACAGTACCACATAGTGAGCTGTGATCTGGCCAGCACACAGGTGTTAACAATGTGACCTATGCCCTGCATTCTGTGCACGTTGTGACATGGCACATGACATGTCCCATGCACGTGGTGTTCTGTCTGCAACATTGTCACACCATGACATGACCTCGCGTGACATAGCAGACATCCACAATGTCTGCATAGCCTTCGAATGTGACACCTCAGACTAGTACGGGTGTATGTCACATCGGCCACCACAGAGATGTGTACATGATGCCCATCACACACAATTGTCCATGACCCAGTCAAACATGGCCATGGGTGATACCCACAGGCATGTTGCCACACAGTACATCTGCAGTGGGTAGTCATCTTTGCATCCTGTCCACACATAGTGCGATCATAGCTGTAGTGGACCCCCTGTACATCTGATGTGGTACACCAGACAAATGAAATGCCTGTCTGCAGCCACTGGAGGTGCCACCAATGTCTACCATATACGTGCTGTGGAACAGCATGACTGTGTTGCAGACATGGCAATGCAATGCGTCCATGTTACGCATCGCACAGAAACATACCTGTGTCTTGCTGCCATGCAGTGGCACAGTGCCCATACTCCCCACTGTACAGCTATGTACACAGCTCATACCAACCACACCTGCACAGACATCCTTGTTACATGCATTCTATCTGTAGCCTGTACACATAACACTGCACTGTGACGTCCAGTTTGATGTGGTGCATGTGGTGGGACACCATTGTCACATGTCCAGATGTTATCGCACATGTTTGCGGTGTACATGACAAAGTGACGCCAGCCATGTGTAGTGTTAACCCGCCTGTGGCCACACAGTGTATCACGGTGATGCATGCAAACTACCATGAATGTGTGTACTGCAAGCCTACTGAAATGACACCTGCATGATGTAGTGTGCACCCCAGGGCAGTATGCATACTACCACTATTAATGTCTGGCCTGCATTCACTGAGCTGTGGTGTGGGAATGCTGCATGCCACCTGCAATATCACATGCATGATGTGTCTGCGTGTGTGTGTGTGTCTGTCAGCGTGTGTGTGTCTGCCTGTGTGTGTGTGTGTCTGTGTGTGTGTCTGCGTGTGTGTGTGTGTCTGCGTGTGTGTCTGCGTGTGTGTAATGTATCTTACAGTATGTCTTTGTATCCACAGGTGCTGTAGGTGTGTTCCCCTCCTGCGGTCCATCTGATGCTAATGTCCCCACAGATACTAGCGGTGATGACCATATGCATGAGGCACGGGCAGGGTCGTCACGGGCAGAAGCTGCACCATTGGTTATCATCCCACCTATGTCCCCTTCATCTCCGCACATGGTTCAGATGCCGACACATACCACATCACCGTTGCCCATAGAGGAAGGACAGTCATCGTCTGTTGGCACTGAGCAGGATTGTGTGGTGGCTAGAGAAGGTGCGGGTACACACCATGTTGCCAGTGTAATGACTGGTGATGTGCCACACAGGCATGTGGCTGGTGCTGCTCGTAGGAGGAGCTCTGGTAGACATGCACCTGCCGTACAGGGTGCAGCAGCTGGTATCACCAGACGCATGTTTCAGACTGTAATGGCGGCACAGGCACGTGCCGAATGGCAGAACCAAGAAGGGCAGAGGCTGCAGAGGGCCGTAATCTGTTCCTTAAATGAGAACATCCAGTCATTGGCGAATGCTCAACAGCAGCTTGCCGATGTAGTGGATAGGAGATTAGGTGAGATGGTTGGAATCCTCGACCGAGGCATGTCAATCCGCGAGCATGAGCTGTCTGTGCTGGAACACCTGGTAGGGGTGAGGCGTAGGACACGTGGCCGTAGGCCAGCAACACCACCTAGTGCAGGTCGACATGTGCGTGCCACCTCTCATACCCACTCACACAGTGCTGGTAGCAGCAGTAGTGCAGCTGGTGCTACACTAACCACACCAGGACACAGCAGGCCACGTGGACGTGGCCCTGGCCGGTCCCAGCGTGGACACGGTTCCAGCGGACATGTGTCATCAGAGAGTGGCCACTCCATACCTCCACCCGGTAGTGCCTGTGCGACCCCAGGCAGGCACGGGTCACGTGGCCGCAGGCGGACACAGTGAGCCATACAACCTGCACTGTACAGTGTGGGGCTGCCAAGTATACCCCGTGTAGGCATCACAGATGGCTGAACTGTGTACACACATACCCACACACAGCAGATACAACTGTAGGGCTCCACCACATCCACATGCATACCGCACAGTCATGCCCAGTATATGCACCGGCCCTTACACACACACATGATGTCATCCATTGATACAGCCTATGACCCTGGCACACATATCACCCTGTGCATATGATGAAGCCTCTGCCGCAGCACCGTGTTCCACACCATCGGTGCACGGTTATGCAAACATATTCTGATGCACAGGGTGGACAAGATAGTGAGAGGTGTATGTGATACCTGGTTTGGGGCCGGGGGGATAATTTGTAATAGCACTAAACCACACCAACAAAAATAACCACTTCAGCTATATCAGATTCTGAACTACCTTGGTCAACAATAGCAAATCTTTTCAAATGGAATGGTCAACATTATTTGGTGTTAGCAGAGTCTTATTCAAATTGGTTCTAGATTGACCTACTTCTAGCCTAAGTTCCAGTACTGCCATTATGAAATTGAAGAGACATTTTGCTGTCCATGGTAGTCTGTACAAATCATTTCTGATGATGGTGCACAGTTTACTAGTCAACAGTTCAAAAGATTTGCTGAGACAATATTCCTATGCTGAAGAATAATTCATTTTCTGTCCTGTTTCTGAAAGTGTCTCTAAAGTCCTTAATGAAGAGCATTCTAGTGACTGTCCCTGTTGATAAACCCAGTACTCGTTATTATATAATGAGGTCCAAGACCTAATCCTAGACACGCAACCTGGACATGATTGTTATTGTTTATGTGTTTGTATAATTTGCATGCATATCTGATTGTCATTTTACAATTGCATATAAAATTATCAAAGATGGAGGATGTTAATCATAGTGTGTGTTGTACCTTTATGCCACTGTAGTTCATGGGCATGTGCATATAAGTACTTAGCATGTGCAAGTGAGTGCCATTTTGTGTAAGCAGTTGGAGTGAAAGCATGTATCATGTATGTGTATAGTCAGTCACTTAGCAAGTTCATTTAAGTTTTATGTTCCCACTCTCTATCCTGATGTGTTTGTGTGTAATAAACAACTTAAATCAACACCAAGCCTCATTGTCTTATTTGAATCTACAAGATGAGACAGTAGTGATGAACAAAGTCTGGGGTTGCAGAGGATATATGTCTGACACTGAAGTTGTGGCTCAACTTCACTTTAAGTTTGGACACAGTCAGTATGCCTACGCATAACCATGACAAGGAACCATCAAAGAGTGGACAGGTTGATGAGGACATGGTTGATCAGGGCCGTGGTTAACCTGACTGCAGAGCTCACAGAATCAAAGAATCTAGTAGTCATTGTGAAGGTGAAGTACCACACAGTGGTGTCAGTAGAGGTGCTCAGAGGGAGTGCTTACCATCCTGCCTTGAGGTTGGTGTATCAGTATGTGCAGGACCATGATGGAAGCGAAAGATTGACCAGGGCCTCAGAAGAGATAGTCATAGTTCTTCCGTCATACATTCTGACATAAGAGATTATGCGTGAGTGTGCGCTTGTGTAATTATTGTGTGTGTGTGTGTGTGTGTGTGTGTGTGTGTGTGTGTGTGTGTGTGTGTGTGTGTGTGTGTGTGTGTGTGTGTGTGTGTGTGCATGACTCCTTGAACCAGTTGAGGAGGTTCATTATCCATTAGGCAGTACATCATCAGATTTTAGCAGACATGGCGAGGCCACATTAGGCCCTACTCTTGTCATGGTACTATTTCCACTGTTCCATCAATGATTGAGTGTACCCAGACATGGTACATGAGCATAGTCATGAAGAAAGCTCAACTTGCAGACATTGTTCCCATTTAAGTAGCAAACTGCCAGGGTCATAAAACTAAGTTTGGGGCAGCAATAGAGAACTGAATCCTCTAAGCACAGCTCAGATGTCTACAGGGTGCAAGGGCATACAGCTAAAAAATGCATTGGCTGTATTCCTGCAACTCCACACATGCACAAACACACACAGACACACACACACACACACACACACACACACACACACACACACACACACACGCACACGCACATGCACATGCAAACAGGCACAACACACACACACATATATAGTCCACTTATAAAATTGGTTTCTTAATATCTGATGGCCCTGATAGTGCATACTTGTTGTTAACCTTGTTTCTCACTCACACAGGTGTTTCTTTTGTGCCATTTGCCTTTCTGTAACTTCCTTTTTTGTGGAATTTTATAAGTGTTTAAATTTCTATATATGATTTTAATGTGACACTACATTTTATATGCAACATTTCATATGCAGTTCAGTGGGTATTTTGTTGTCTCACTACTCTGGTATTTTTGTTTTGGTTATACATTTTGTTAGTATATACATTTGTTTTTTCTTTTAAATTTTGTTTATGTCTAGGTTGTGTATGTGGCTTTTGTTTTCTTCTCTGTTATACAGAAAATTTATAACTGTTTATTTTTTTCTATTGATCAACATATTAACACACATTAATTATGTTTTTTGTATTTACATTTATGTAAGTTTATCTTAAACAATAAAAAAAAAAATATGTACTCTTACATATATAACAAAATTTCTTTATTATTTTAATTTTATGTTTGTTCGCTTATCTGTTTAAATATTTTTCTCCTTTATTACAAATGTTAAACATATACTATTTTATCAAATTTTTGCAAGATGTTTGTTTTCATTATCATACTTTTATATTAGAATATCTAGAAATATTTTCAGAATGTACACATGCTATCAACAATAAATGTTGATTTTTAATATTCATTTTTCTCATAATACAGATTGTCTTATGCTGTTTTTGACATAAAATACTGAAGGTATTTCTTGTGACATAGTTAATTTTAATTAATATTTTCTAATAATTTAGATTACACTTTTATTAGTTCAATATACATCTGATTGGTTTTTAAAATCATATTGCCATATCATAAATTTTTTTATTTATAATTCATATTTATTTTTTATGCAGTATACTATTGTTTTCATGCAAATATGCATGTTTTAATGTATGGTACTAATGTTTGCTAAGTTGTTTGTCATCCTTTTGTTTACATGTGTTATTTACTTTTTCATACCCATTTTATAGTTATATTTACATCATGTAATGACAGTACATATAAACAAATAAATATTTCAAGACTGCCATAACATTATACATATGCAACTGATTTTTCAATTGTTTGGTGTAGTTTATATACACACTAAAACATGTATTACATAGTTTGTATTCTTTATTCCCTTATTACTGTTTTGTTTTTATTATGTATCAATTATCTTTATCTGATAATTGTTTTATCATTATAATATTTTATATATTTGTTTGTAATAGATATTTATATATTTATTTTATATATAAAATTTAAAAAATATATAAAAATATTTATTTATTTTATACATATATACATACATATTTCATATTACATGTATGGTATTAGATACGCATGATGTTTAGGCCCTATTTACTATGGTCATTTATTATATTATATAGCACATGCATAAAGTACATAAATACAGATGGTATCTTTATTCATAATAGCATATGTTTACCATGCAAAAAAGCTTTACCATGATGAGTATGTAAACACTGACATGGCGAGAGGTGCACAGTGCATGGCGAGGCGGACAGAAACATAACATGGAATAGCAGATAAATGGCAAATGATGATGTGCAAGGTGCATAAAAAAAATGAATATATGGCATGTTTATGAGCAGTACAGCCATACATGCATGGAAAACACGGTGAGGGTTGCCAGTGCGGCAGTGTTGTGGTAACTATGAATTAGTAGTCAATGCCATGCAAATGAGGCAGATAATTGTAAAACCCCGCTAGGCTGGACCAAACGGTGCATGTAATACACGGTGGCTCAGAGGGAATACATGTCAACCTGCAGAGGGTGTGCCACTGTAGGAGGAAGTACATTGAGCCCAGCAAACATGGGCTGTACATGCACATCAGCAGCAGGACAGGCGTGTGGGGAAATAGTTGAGCTGAGCACACAATGCCGCAAGAGATGCATGTGCAGGATGACTACGTTCCTTAACCCAGTCATGTGGCGCCCGTCAACAATAATGATACAGGAAGGTGATGCTGAGAATGAGGAAATGCGGAAGCAGTGTAATTGGAGTAGTAATGAGCAATCAACACTAATCAACCCACGAAGGCCAGTTGGCGGCAGCTGACAACTCTGCATGCAGAAACCTGCAAAAGGATAGGGGAGGCATATGAATGCAAAAGTAGGGAGGTAGCAGATTGCAAAGAGTGAAGAACCGATACAGCAGAGCCAAGTAGACAGGCAGCATAACACTGGCAGACAAACGCACGATATGCCATGTCCCAGAAACTACACATGACAGGGCTCTGCAGGATGCAAGCCAGGAAATAGTAGGCGCGTGCAGAAACAGTAAGGTAAGGTGGCTAATCCAATGCAGGCAAAAGTAATGCAACACCAAAGGCAACAGCGCAGTGCCACGGTAAAACACGGAAGATAATCCACAGATACGTACAGACACACCCTATGACATCACCGGTGTACAGCACAACAGTATAAAGTGTGAATGCACACAACACACAGCCGTGTATTCCCAAAACACCGTAGGTGTAAACACACGGGAACTTTTAAAATGTACATGTTGTGCCGTGGCTTGATCCATCAGCATGTTAGAGACAGACGGAGTTTGTGGAGGAGGTGCCGACAACTACCGTAGGCCTCAGAGGAGAAGGAGAGTGTTCAGACCAAGGGTAACCTACCAGGGGCTACAAGACCTGGAGATAGTAGAGCTTACAGGGTGGACAGGGACACTTACAGCAAATAGCTGTGTGCCGCCTGAGAACAAGAAACAACAGAGGGGAGCCCATTCCAGTGGACACAAAGGTATGTGTAAGCTTGGAATACTGGCTACAGGTACCTTTCAAAGGCCAACTTGGGATATAATGGGTATCTCACAGGCATCAGCATCCAGGGTACTACACCAGTTTCTGGATGCCATGTTACATGCCAATGAGCATATATACTTCCCAGATCTCAGGAGGAGTTGGCTAGCAATATGCCACTTCCACCGTGGCACAATACCCGGAGGTACTGGGTGCGATAGACTGTACGCACATACAAATCAAGTCACCACCTGGGGAGCAGGGTAGACGCTACATAAACCGCAAGGGATTCCCCTCCATCAATTGCCAGGTCGTGTGCAATGCGCAGGGCATTATCATGGATGTGTGTGCTGGCAGCCCTGGAAGCTACCATGACTCCCATATCTGGCATGCCTCACAGCTGTATCAGGTATTCGCCAGGGGGGACATCACACAAGGCCACCTTGTGGGGGATGCTGGCTATGCACTGGAGCCGTGGATGATGACTCCCATCAGAAATGCACACACACATGCAAGAAGCATAATGAGGCACACGCACAAACCAGAATAATCATAGAGCGTGTGTTTGGGATGCTGAAATCACGGTTCCGGTGCTTGGATACATCTGGTGGAGCCCTGCAGTACTCTCCAGGCACATGTGCCCACATATTCATAGTATGTGCCATGCTACATAATATGATCCTCGAACAGCTGCTGCAGGGACATAAGGGTGAAGGGCCACAAAGCCCACCACAACTGCCAAGGCCAGTACAGGCACAGAGGGTTCAGGCCCATGAACACACTGTGCCAGCCCCAGGCAGACGAGTGCCCAATATGCCTATGCCCTGGCAAAGAGGGAACGATAGCACATACTCTGACAGCGTAGGCCCCATGGACTGACACCTCCTACCTGCACACACAGTGAAATGGACGGCACACAAACATGGCCACCATAAATGTGTACCGTATGGGTGGCCCCATGTGTGACTCCAACATAGGCAGCACCCAAACACACCCAACAGCCAGAGCATGGAACGCCAACACCTGAACTGCGTGGGTCCTACAGCAGCAGCGTATGCATGCTGCCACGTCACAAGGTGTATACATATGACATGTACATGATGTGCATATACAGATATGGAGATAGATATAATTACACACACAGAAATATATGTACACATATACATATAAAGTACAACAGGTAAGACAGGGAATCAGAGGGATGCAAGGTGACAGAGAAGTAACACGCGATATCTGTACATAGTAAACATAGTGAACAACCTGAGCATCCGGGAGGTTTAACAGACAGGAAAACGCCACCCATGGAAAGGTCAACATGTAAATGCATAACGAGTCGGGATGATCGCCAGGCCACAGTACAGTAACAGTACATGTGCGGTAACTATGATGATATGAGGTGAGGTAGACACTGCCGGTGATGCGGGCCACGCAGGTACTGTGCAACCGTCCCTGTGACTGCCGCAGTATGTGTGTCTTGTGAGGTGCTGTGTGTTCGCTGTAGTGTAATGTGTGTGCCACTGTAAAATGTGTATGTTGGTGCCATGTGAGGGAGTGGAACAACATGTGTAGGCATACAGTATAGGAACCACAGGCGTATGTACACCAGTACCCCAAAGTAGTACTGAGAGCCCCTCCTGGCTAGGTGGTGACGATACGATGCAAAGTGAAAATGTCCCAGAATGTACCACAGGAATATAGCCAACATGAAATGGAAAGGGCGTATGTAAATCATGACCGTATGTATGGCACCGATATGCTAATTGCAAAACGATGCACGGCAAAGTCACACAGCAATAGTATGTACCGGAAATACATATGCGGTACTGATCGTGGCGTATCGGCCCGTAAACACCGCTGTGTGTTCTACAAGTGTCAAACAAGCAATCGCCACAAGAATAGGTGGCAACCACTAACAAATACAGGCCATCAAGTACAGGACCACAATGACTGTAAATATCTGGGACAGAATGACAAGGGATAGTCGCCACATACAAACAACCGCAGATATACCATCGATGTGAATACATGCAGGAAGCACACGCAGGCGATACCAACACCACATGACAACACAACCTACACTCCCAGAACAACAGACAAGCAACTCCCAGGCAGGGATGGAGCACACAGACAAGCATACCGTGTATGTAGAGATGCAAGGCCCACAACCCGTATCCGTCACCTACAACCTCCGATATTCCCCATCACACATATCAAAGGGATACAAGCCGTAATGAGCACAAACATACAGGCAGTCAATGACTGCATAACCGCAACATCTGCGTGGAAACACTATCAGCAGCGGATGCATACTGCATCCGTTGTTTAAAGGAATACAACAGCTATGTTACACATCCGAATGCACATCAACAGACGTCAGGACAGGGACACCCACATGTCGAACATAATACCATACCCACACAATCCACGGCTAACACCACTGCGAAATGTACCTGACGCCACACATAGTGCAGCAGATAACATAACACAATACAGACCATCTCCCATGAAGGTAGGGCAAATAACCAACCCAGGTGAGGAATGCAACCATGCCCTAGTTACGGCACGTAATATGGAATGGAGTAGATGCACAGGTGATATGCGCACAAGTACACACTGAGGAACAGCTATTGGTGTGTGATGAACCCACATGTTGCAGGTAACGGCGATATAAGGATGACTCCAGGATATTCAAACCGTATGCTCATACCGCAACTACAAATGGATATAGTGGGAATAGCAGACACGAAAAATGGAAAAACACATAAAAGGTATGTAGAACCCACGATATACTGGTGTGTAAGATGTGTATGTGCTGCACTGTATGTGAGCGGTGTTTGTAAGTAAAGATACCTGTCCATAATGCAGAGAGTGGTGAAAGGTGGTTATGTAGTGCTATCCTGCTGAGCATACCAACGACTGTGGACACAGCAGTGGGACATCATGTACACAGCGGATAACACAAGGGCTGCCACAGGGGCATAACACAGAACAATGCCACCACCCACGCCGATGCTGGCAGTGGATGTCCAACAAGGAAGTGCCACAGCAGGATAGGACATGTATACTGTCACAGCACACATGTGTATGGGCATATACCGTCGATGTCATATATAATATGTGCATGCACAACGTATGCCCGCAGTAGGGGATACTATGTCAACTATGTGTAATGTAAAGCTGTCATGGATATGACAGACATCATACACAGTATCACAGGCATATCATGCATAATGGGTTATGTACAACAAAACAGGATATGGCCTGTACATATGGGACAGAGTAGTAGCATAATAGCCATCCGAAATGGAAGGAACACCAAGTAACCATGGTCCAACGATCTGTAGCAGGTGCAATGTGGGCAACAATGAAGTCCGGCAGGTCCATGTAAACACATGTGCAGTACACAGTAGTGTCACCTCCCCATGGTAGTGTCCACTGAACAGCAGAGGTGGATGTCAACTGCATGTCTACACAGTACTGCTGCTGTGGTGGTACCATGACTGTGTCACTCAAATAGCAAGGGAGCTATCACATGAACAGTGCCACAGTGTGTCCCTGTGGGATGTGCACAGGACCTATGTTCCACAGCATGGTGTGTGTTGTGTCTGCGAAGTAACACAGAAGCCCAGCCATGCAATGTGGCATGTGTGCACATATCCATGAGTGCTCACACCGCCCACTGCAATTGCCATGTATGAGTACTACATGCATCAGTAATGTGGAGGACATGGTCCAAGTCAGAGCAGAAGACACCCCTGTGTATGTGGTATGCAGATGTGTACAGATGTGTTCCCCGTCATTGCATATGTAAACTGTCTGAGCCTGGTACATCATGGCATGATAATGCTGTGCCATGTAAAGTCGTAGCCATGTGGAAGGTACACCACAATGTGTATTGTAACCCTGCCCGTGTGTAGATGTGTATGCCACAGGTACAATGGCTACCTATGTACCAGCAACACACAGTACAGATAGGTGTGGCCCTGCAGATGTGTACCCATGCCACAGTGGAATATGGCAACCACAGCACCATGTGGGGGCATGTGTACAGCAACCATGTACAATGTGATATGCATGTATAGGGGACAGTATCCATGTGATACTCAGTGGATGAATGTTGCTATGCAAAGGTGATGTGCATGCACCATGTGTATGCATCCTGATGCCATGACACCCACATGATGTATCTGCCACACCCATGTAGTTGTTATCAGTATGAGCTGGTGGAGCTATAATGGTGCCAGGTATGTAGATGTGGGATATCTAGGCATGGACAGTACTCTGTGACAGCATGTTGTGTATGTAAGCAAATAGTGAACATGAGGGGCCCCATGACTGAGGACAAATGCCACATGTACCTGACATGTAGTAGGTAGCATGATATGCTTGCACCACTGTGTGTCCTGTCCAGGAGTCATAGCCTAACATCCTGAGACACAGGGTATGATGTGCCGGTGGATGTGTACATTGCCAATACCAGAATGTGGAATGGTGCTGAAGGGCAATGTGAGGACAATGTCTGATCTGTTGCCCTCTGTACCACACCAACCACCCATGCAATGGTATGACAGGTGGCCAGCATGTGTGTATGGCGTGCTGTGGCACAGAAGCCCAACAAGGGTGCCAGTAAAGGCATGGAGGTCATCAATGAGTGTGTGACGTTTGTGAGGATGTGCCCCAGTGCCATACTGAATGGTCCAGTCATGGGTGTACGAATGCAGTCCCACACGTGCAATGCAGTGCCACCCATGTGTAGTGTGAGAGATGCGGCAGTGTGGGGCCCAAGGTACACAATGTCCGACAACAGGCTAGCAGTGAATTCAGTGGGCTGGTGTGGGGACACATACCAAACAGGTTGGTGGGACATAACAGCTAGGGATCGGAAGGTGACATTGGGACAGTGTCTTAGGACATAACGTGTGCATGGCAGTACCATGTATGTGTCCACAGGGACACGATGTCGTTGTATGGATTGCAACCCTGTAGTGAGTGAGAGTGTGTATTGTTGGTAGGTACACCATTGCCTGGCATGTTGCCAACATTATCTCAGTCAGCAATGCCTGGGTGACTGTTGCATTGAATGTGGATGTAGCCAAACAACACAGACATACCACCACACTGCCTGAGGCCCACACTGCAATGTATGCGGCAGTCATGTGTAGGTAGCTAGCCTTGGAGCATGTGATGGACCACGAGGACCCCATGGCTGTCAAGTGATGCACCCACACATGTGAATATACCCACCGTGCAACAGCCTGCACATGTGACCATACAGCAGATGTGCATGGAACATGACCACCACCGTGGTGTCTGTGAAAAGGCCAGTACGCCATGTCTCTGTGTGGAATAGCATGGTCCCTACCATTGCATACATGCTACGGAAGTACACTGTGATATGTGTCAGCATAGTCATGTAGACTGTCCATCTGCGGTGCCATGCCATTAACAACCCCTGTCAGAGGCAGTAGTACCGCTGTAGAACATGTACCATGTATGCTGCAATGGGTGTGTGTCCAGGGTGTGGCTAGCAGGGGCTGAAGCATATATGTTCATCTACCAAAGGGGATAACCCCAGGTTTAACACACCAGACACATGGAGGTATTGTGCATGCTGAGGGTGTGTAGTATGGTAAGTGTTGTGTAATGTGTCACCCAGCTAGGTGGAGTGCATGCCCAAGCATGTGTGGGTACATGGGTGTCCATTCTAGGGAAGTGTGGGTTGCTGTCAGCACATGGCAGTAGCAGCTGTCCGAGGCTCAATGTACAGTATGACAACACAGACAGCATGTAACCTGTGGTGTACAGTGTAAGCTCTGTTGCATGTTACAATGTGTCTAGCGGTCACAAACATGGGTATCTGAACATGGAGCACCTACGATGCATTGTGTTTGGCAAATATTCAGTATGTGTGCAAAACATTGTGTGATGTGGGATCCCCTCACCTGTGTGTGTTGCAGTCCAGGTATGTGCCTGGGAGGTATGATCCGTGTACAATCTGTACTTGCAGGTGTGCTGTGCAGAGCATGAAGGCAGGTCCCAGGCACTGCAGATAAATGTGAGAGTGCACTGTGTGTGTATGCTTGTGTGCAGCACAGTGGAAGGTGCAAGCATTGTCCCACATGCCGTGCCTGCCTGTGACAGCCCTGCTGGACAGTCATGTGACACGCCACAGAGGCAGTATAGCATGTGAAGATGTACATGTGTGCTCCACCCAGGCAGATGTCCGGGTCATGTGTGCACAGCAGTGTGGTGACCAGGACTGTCATAGTGGTCAGATACCACATGCCTGTATAAGTACAGTATGAGCATAGTCAACAGTTGCAGTGACAGAGTAGGCCAATGTACAGTATCCCGTGTTCAGACCACTGCCTACTGTACACTTGGCTAGACACACACCCAGAGGGTGAATATACAGTGAGCCATCACATGTCCCAGTACCGGAGCCTGTACAATGCCATCACAGGGTGGTCACAATAACATGTGGTAGACAGACATGTTGTACCAGGTGATGTGTCATGTGTGCATATGTTGAGTTGCACAGCCGTTCACATGTCCAACATATCAGTGCATGATGCCTAGTGTAACATGATGTGTGGAACTGCACTGTGATCCACAACAGGGTCATCTGAGACAGGTGTGTTGTGAATGGTGTAACCCATGGTTCCACGGGATATACACTGGTGCTGTTGGCTGCCATGCTGGGGGGCCACCAGTGGTGCCTGCAGTGGTCATACAGACATACTGCACACATTGTTCTGGCAGGAATGTCCATTGTTGTGATGATGATGTGTTGCTGTGGTAGGTGTGTTGTGAATGTTACCCATCCAGATGTGACCATCAGGCGCAGTCATGGTTGTCGGCATCACACCATCCACAGCTGTCAGAACCCTGTCCCCAGAATGGGTGTCAGCCTCGTACTGTGTGACCTATGTGCAGATGGCGGAACACCTCCTACTGGCTGGCTAACAGTGTCATCTAGGAAGGCTATGTGATGGCTGGAATGCTGTCATAATGTACAATGCTGGTATCCCAATGAAGTACCTGGAATCACACATGGCTGGCATGTAAACCATGTACAACAATGACTGTGTGACAGACACAAACAATGCGAGCCATGTTGAACATGCACCCATGAGAACACCAAATGAGGTATGTTGCACATATCGATGTACAACTGTCATCTATGGCCATAGCATGGATGCAGGCGCATATCCCCACAGGCAGTACCACGCCATGTAGGTAGGGGGCATTGCATGTACATGTGACAGTTGCTGTACCGCACATGTCCTGCATATCCGTCATGTAGGGGTAGCAGTGTGCGTGACTGTTGGACATGCCTGTACATATGACCATGTCCCACAGGATATGTGTTATGTGTACAACACGTGTTGTACCGTCATCAAGCTGTGAAGTGTATGGCTGCCAGTGTACCTGTGTGACATGTTCTGCAACGGGTGCAAAGGTGCAGTAGTGCATGCATGCCCACATGCCCCACACAGGTGCATAGCCTGAACATACAATACAAAGAGGGTGTTGGATCATAGCAACCCACAAGAGGAGATGGTGCAGTGGCAACCCACTACCACCCGTTTGGGTAAGGTGTGCATGTCCATGACACATTAGCACCTGAGAAGCTAGCAGTACAGGGTGGCATGCATATATGTTCACTAATACCCTGTGTGTCCTCCACTGGCCCGTGGACAGACAGACACCAACACAATGTGCAGATATGACATGTGCACAGCACATCAGCTGCCTACTGTAGAACAGGCTTACTGTGTGACATGTGCACAGTAGGTCTGCGCCAGCCACACTCAAACACGTTATGTGAACCCACCATATTTTAGCCCATGCCACAGACAGATGTGCATGCATCTGTGTATGTAAGCTGGGAATGTCCCGATAGCAGTATAGCTGTGTCAGTGTTGAACAACATAAATGGGCTGTGTGTGAGGTGTGCGTCATCGTGTATGGTCAGATCGACGATACCATCAGTGCCCTGCTATGTGAACATCCCTGTCCCCATACATGGATACCTATGCTGTGCCCAACACCGCTCCCATGGGAGGGATGGCGCTGTGCGTGCACCAGCTGACATGGGGGTGGCAGCAGGCACTGGATGTAGACATATGTGGTACCCATGTCAGGCCAGGCAACCATCCATGTGCAGGATAGCAGTGTGTGGGCACATACAGCACTGTGTTGAACAATATCAGCACATAGCACCTGTCAGGGGTAATGTATGCATGGATGTGCGATACCTGCATGCACCAGACACACCCCAAAGCAGCGTGCAGCCTACCTTGCAGAAGGCCAGTGTCCACACCATGATGATAGACATGTGTAATGTCCATATACACATAGCAATGACATATGGAATGGACAGCCACCCTGCCAATATCAACCCCCAGGTGGGGTCACATCCCAGTGCCATGTATGTGACATACCCTGCCATACCATGCAGCCCTGCCCAGCAAGGCTGCATGCTATCACAGTCCTACATGGTGCGATGGACAAATGGCACTATCAACCGTCACAGCAGTAATGTGGCTGATGCACCCTGTGGTGTCACAGGTGCTGTGTGTTGTGTGGACAACGTGCGTGCGCGCGCATGCATGACCTTTCCTGCTAATGTCATGGTTACACATTGTCCCATGTGTATCACATGTGCAATACAGGTGAGCCGTGGCAGGTTGGCCAACACCGTGTACAGTGCTGTGGATGTACGTACAACATGCATGTACAGGTGTCCATGTGTGTGCAGTGCCACTGCTGACATTCATAATGGCCGCGTACGTGATGCTTAGTGACATATACACAGCATCCAGGTGAACAGTAGAACTGTTGTCACATGGGGACCCGTGCCAACTGATATGGAACACAGGTGCAGGCAGGTACACATGTCCACAGCAGGCTACCATCAACATGGTGTGTGTACAGTGTGATGAGTTGACACACATATATGATATGAAACCTACTGCTTAATGGTGTGATGCAACACGTCAGCTGTGTCACTGCCATGATGCGCAGAGATTACTGTGCAGATGTTGTACATGTCATAGCAATGTATGTCCAGCAGTATGCCAGTACAGCAGTGTAAATGTGACCTGTCATCATCATTATGTCTTACAGATAATGCCACGTTCCCGGCTGCCAGCCTTTAGCCGCCAGGAGGATGATGTGATTATCCGTTGCTCCGCCAACTACGATATACTATTCAGCCATGTGCCACAGCAAGCACAGCAATGGGGCGACTTGTGGCAGGATATCGCGGGAGGGTGAACAAGCGTGGGTGGCAACAACCGCACCTACCAGCAGATCCGCCGACACTGCACAGACCTAATTGACGCGAAACAGCGTGCCGCGCAATCGCCAGACAACAAGGTGGGACGGGTGGTGGGCCACCAACCCAGCCCCACTCACACACGGAGGGCTCCTGGCCAGTCTGGGGACACCCAGGAACAACATGCAGAAACACTGCTGCCATCGTGGAGGTGGGTGTCTCCCAACCAACGAGCCTGGAGCTGCCTGGTAAGTCAGTCTTGCATGTGTGTATGATAACTGGAGGTGTGTGGGGGTCATAGTACACCACATAATGTACCAACACATGCCAGGTATATGGCCACACAAGCTGCATACTACAGTATGCTACGTTATGTTTGCAGACATGTGCATAACACATGCTACCACACAGGTACATGATGTGACATGCACAGTGCTTACTGTGGCTACAGTAATGGATAATGTGTATACTGTTGTTGTAAGCCCTATACAGGTACCTCTGGCGTGTCGCACAGACATGGGTCCGTCGCAGGTGAGACTGTTGCTAGTAATAGGCATGTTACACTGTATAGATATTCCCCATGTGTCCAGGTATGACATGCACACCTGGGTCTGCTCCAGTCACGGTATACAGGTTGCACCACCCGACACACGCCACCCATGTACAGTAGATACAACCGTTAGTATACACCGGCATGACACCACATAACCCATCGATTGTGATATGTGCAGTCAGCTATGCATACAATGGTGGAGGTGTTCTACAATGGCTGCATGTGTAGTATGCATCAGAATGCCTTTGCGGTAAGCACACAGTACCACATAGTGAGCTGTGATCTGGCCAGCACACAGGTGTTACCAATGTGACCTATGCCCCTGCATTGTGTGCACACGTTGTGACATGGCACGTGACATGTCCCATGTAACGTGGTGTTCTGTCTGCAACATTGTCACACCATGACATGACCTATGCATGACATAGCAGACATCCACAATGTCTGCATAGCCTTCGGGAATGTGACACCTCAGACTAGTACGGGTGTATGTCACATGGGCCACCACAGAGATGTGTACATGATGCCCATCACACACAATTGTCCATGACCCAGTCAAACATGGCCATGGGTGATACCCACAGGCATGTTACATAGTGCGATCATAGCTGTAGTGGACCCCCTGTACATCTGATGTGGTACACCAGACAAACGAAATGCCTGTCTGCAGCCACTGGAGGTGCCACCAATGTCTACCATATCGTGCTGTGGAACAGCATGACTGTGTTGCAACATGGCATGCAATGCGTCCATGTTACGCATCGCACAGAAACATACCTGTGTCTTGCTGCCATGCAGTGGCACAGTGCCCGTACTCCCCACTGTACAGCTATGTACACAGCTCACACCAACCACACCTGCACAGACATCCTTGTTACACATGCATTCTATCTGTAGCCTGTACACATAACACTGCACTGTGACGTCCAGTTTGATGTGGTGCATGTGGGGACACCATTGTCACATGTCCAGATGTTGTCGCACATGTTTGCGGTGTACATGACAAAGTGGCGCCAGCCATGTGTAGTGTTAACCCTGTGGCCCACCGCGGTGTATCGCGGTGATGCATGCAAACTACCATGAATGTGTGTACTGCAACCCTACTGTAATGACACCTGCTTGATGTAGTGTGCACCCAGGTCACTATGCATACTACCACTATTAATGTCTGGCCTGCATTCACTGAGCTGTAATTGGCCAAGGTCACTGCATACCATCTACAATATCCCCATAAATGTGTCTGCATGTGTGTGTCTACATATGTGTGTCAACGTGTGTGTGTCTCCACATGTGTGTGTGTGTGTGTGTGTGTATCGGCGTGTGTGTGTCTGTGTGTGGCCTGTGTGTGTGTGTGTGTGTCTGCGTGTGGCCATAATGTATATCTTACAGCCTGTCTTTGTATCCACAGGTACTTTGTAGAGTCTTGCGTTCCTACCTCCTGCAGTCCATCTGATGCCTAGTGTCCCCACGGAGGTACTATGGCGGTGATGACCATGGCCATACTGGGAACTTTGCAGAACAGGGTCAAATCACCAGGCAGAAGCTGCGCACCGATGGTTAACATCCACCTATGTCCCCTTCATCTCCGCACATGGTTTCAGATGCCGACACATACTACCACATCACCGTTGCCCATAGAGGAAGGACGAGTCATAAATCTGTTGTGGCACTAGGCAGGACACATGTGTGGTGGCGGCTAGAGAAGGTGCGGGTACACACCATGTTGCCAGTTACTAATATTTGGTGATGTGCCATACAGGCGTAGCAGCTGGTGCTGCTACGTGGGAGGAGGGCTCTGGTAGACATGCACCCACACTGCCGGCTGCAGGGTGCAGCAGCTGGTATCACCAGGCAGCATGTTTCAGACGCATGAATGGCGGCACAGGCACGTGCGTGCGAGCTGTGCAGAACCAAGAAGGGCAGAGAGGCTGCGGGGCGCAATCCATTCCTTAAATAAGAACATCCAGTCATTGGCGAATGTTTCAACAGCCAGCTTGCCGATGTTCTGGATGAGGAGATTAAATTCGAGATGGTTGGAGATCTCTCTCGACCGAGGCATGTCAATCATGATGTGAGCTGTCTGTGCTGGAACACTGTTAGGGGTGAGGCATAGGACATGGCCCGTGGGCACGCCTTCCTAGTGCAGGTCGGCGTGTCGTGCCACCTCTCCCTTGCCCACTCACACACAGTGCTGGTGGCAGCAGTAGTGCAGCTGGTGCTACATCCAACCCACACCAGGACACAGGCGGGGAGGCTAGCTGGCGGTCCCAGCATGGACACGGTTCCAGCGGACATGTGTCATGAGTGGCCTCCATACCTCCACCGGTAGTGCCCGTGCGACCCCAGGCAGGCCACGGGTCATCGTGGCGCAGGCGGACACAGTGAGCCACAACCTGTGCACTGTACAGTCTGGGGCTGCCAAGTATACCCGTGTAGGCATCACAGATGGCTGAACTGTGTACACACATACCCACACACAGCAGTACACAACTGTGAGGGCTCCACCACATCCACATGCATACGGCACAGTCATGCCCAGTATATGCACCGGCCCTTACACGCACACATGATGTCATCCATTGGTACAGCCTATGGCACACATACCACCCTGTGCATATGATGAAGCCTCTGCCCGTGTTCCACACCATCGGTGCATGGTTATGCAAACATATCTCTGATGCACAGGGTGGACAAGATAGTGAGAGGTGTATGTGATACCTGTGTCCGCATAGTCGTCTGCATGTGTATGTTGCAGTGGTTGTGTATGACAGGTGACAGGTGCGTATGTGGCGTGGGTTGTGTGCCGACATCATGCAGCAGACATACCATGTAGTGCAGGTGCAGCATACATTGATCTGTGTACCGGTATGCGTGGCGGTTACATGTGTGAGTTACACCATGTTGGTTCTGTTAACCTGTATGCCAAATATGGTGTACTTGCATGTGCCTACTGGGAGCACTGTTATGTGCAGTCCCCATGTGTAGCTGTGGGTTACCCACAGGCACATCTGGCAATATCAGTGCATACCACAGGTACCGCAACCTGCATGGACCCTACATAGGTACATAGGCGCATGGGTACATACCAGCCTATGTGCTGGTACGGCATGTAAGCCTAGCCAGAGTGTGTGTGGCTGTCACCACCCTTAGGATGAGGATACTACATCCATCGGTTCACTGTCCCTCTGTCCAGCAGTGACACAGAGATGATGCCTGGCGCCTCACGATCACACATCCGTCAGGATTACTCTTGGACAAAGTCAGTCAGTGGCTCTGCTTCACATGGGCTGGGAATCCTTTCCATGTTGTAGGGGTCTCTGGGCCTGTCCCCAGCATCTACTATTTATGTCCGTGTTGAGGTGTCTGTCAGTCATGCATCTGTGCTGTGTTTGCTTGGAGCCTAGGAGGTGGAACATGTCCATGTCACCCAGGTCGGACATGGCCGTGTATGACAGTGCACAGATCACCTCAGAGCAGGAAGGGCTGAGAAGGTATACAGAGTCCCCTCGGTGGCAGCGTGTGACACATGTGTCAGCACCTTTATCCCTGTGTTGTGGAACGTTTGTGGTCCTTCCGAGTGCTGCAGGTGTCAGGTTAGGTACATCCCAGATGTGGCGTTGTATGCAATCATTGGTCTGATGTGTGAAGAGTACAGGGGTACAATGAACTCCCCTGATGTGGATGTGAATCCCTTCATGACCTGGTGGCCACAGTGGAATGTCTTCCCAACCACATTGGCAATGTGAGTGTCGACAGAGGTTACCGACAGGTGTGGTACCCATGTCCCTGATGGATTACCACCTATATGGTAAGTCGGGGTGAACATGTCTTTCCCACTGGGTAGGTCTACACCTTCCCTGGCATGTAGCATCAGGCCATGGCTCTGGCACCAGTTATCCATTTCTATGAGACCCCAGGTGGATGTCCGTGTCTGATGGGGTGTTGAGTATGAGTGGCGGTGTGCAGTCATCTGCATACCTTGTCTACTAATCTATGTTTGCATGCATTGGAAGGTTGAATGCGAACGGAGGGCTGGGACTGAGCTGTGAGCCACCAGTGAGATTCAGCTTGGAGTCTGACGCTGGGAACGACCCTGTGGCTGGTGTGACCTCCATCCAGTTAGCAAACCATCTGTGACATATGTCTCACATATGCGCTATTGAGCCTTTCCATGCTGCCCGTGGAGTGTTGTTTGAGCAGCTCCGCCAGGTCATGTTAGTCTGTGCAAACGATGTACCCCCATCAATGGCGCTTAGTGACTCCTCAGACAGGTCGAAACGGGTTTGGGAGGCGGGATCTGCCCATGACTAAAGTCGATGTGGGTATGTTCCATTGATGACTGTACACCACTGTCTGTTATGGGCTCCAGATGGGACCTCCCCACAGCTTTGCAGACAAGGCTTACATCAAGCTGATGAGACAGGGATGTCTACAGTCCCATGAGCACTACCCTGGTGTAGTGGGACCACAGTTGCTTGCTATGCCATCCGAGGCGGGGACCTGGCCATAGTAGGCCCTAAGATGACCTGGCGGCCTTATGTGCTTGGGCGGGGCCTCAATGAGGGTTGTTAGCAGCACAGCCAGGGACACCATCTGGTCCCGTGGTGCTGTGTTCACCGCTTGGCACCAGATATCCAGATCTCTCCTGGGCATCTGCAGGATGTTTGAGACTAGACTCTGGTGGGATAGATACGTCCCCTCTTGGGGGTAGATGTATGCATGGAACATGTCCGCTGGTTTGTTGACAATGTCTGTGGGTTCAGTGATCATTGTACCATTCTGGAGTAATTCCGGGCATGACTGTGTGCTCCCACCCATGTCCCTACCACAGCTAAGGAAGGCCCTATGGTTGTCTTATGTGTCCTCTGCAGTACCACTCCACAACCTTGGATGATTGTTTGTGTGATCGTATGTTGCGCCGGTATTAATCAGTGATGCCTTTCCTGGTACTGATATTGCTCTGTCATGTATTAGCTCCAACCCTTGTTGTACAGTTTGTCAATGGCTGGGGTCCACCAGACCATGTGCCTGCCTTCGGTGGACAAGGTCCTGATGTTATCAGGATAGCTTGGTGCAGACATACCTGGGGGAGCTCATAGAAGGCATTTGTAAGGGTTTCAGCAGTGTGGCCTGTGTTTACCACTGGCATGGAGGCCGGTACCACACCAGGTCTATGTGCGTGTGTTACTGTGGAGAGGTCACTGTGGTCTCCCATGCGGTGTTGGGTGCAGGATCGGATCACCAGTGGATTCACTATATGTGGTCTGACCATCACCATGTGAGGGGATGTACATCCTGTGTGGAGCATATCGTCCCCATGTGTGATGATCAGAACTGGTATACGTCCCCCCCTTGTGGGTATGGTGCATGGTTGTTCCACAGCAGTCAGGTGTATGAACACCTGGGACCTTTGGCGTAGGGTGTTGTGTCCTGGGTAATGTTCCCGGTTTATGTATGGGTGGTTGATGTCACCCGATATGGCGGTGTTGTGAGAGCATTCACACTCACCAGTGTCTTCAGGAAGGCTGTGCAGGTATCCTGGGTTTGGGAGGGTGGTCTGTAGCATGCAACAAACTGTAGGGCAGTCCTAACCATGGTTAATTGCACCTGGATATTCCCCGCTGCTACGTGCATCTCTGCCAACATGCAGGTGTGTGTATCCTTCATGGAAATGGAGCCTCCCCCTCCTTCTGTGTTAGGTCCGGGTTATGGTCCTGAACGTGATATGGGGTATGACCCGATAGTGCTGGGGTGCTCTCAGCAGCCCTGACCAATGTTTCAGTCACAGCACTGACATCGATGTCCTCCATACTGAGGAGGGCATTTGAGGGTGTGCAGCTTGGCCGTAGACCACTGGCAGTGAGCAGTATTATCCTGTGTGTTCTCCAGGTTTGTAGTGTAGGGTGGTAGGTTTATCATTCCAGCCATGCCTGCAGTGAGCACTGTGGGGGTGGCAAGTGCAATCGCCAAACTCTTGAAGACCAGGGGCGACAGCTGCCAGCCATACCATCTTGAGAAGGGGGCGTGGCGTGACAAGCATGTCATCCCAGGTATGAGGAATCTGGATCCCCTCAGACTGACACCGTAACCAGGCACATTATCAAGGGTGACCACATTGAGCCAGTATAGTGGCATCATACTTGATGAGGGTGGGATACTGCCCAGGGTCAGGGACATGCCGGCCTGGGCTACACAATCTGAGTGGCCCTCTATGTCTCCTGTACTGTATCCCAGGGTGGTATGCCACCAGTCGTTGACACCAGCATGGGCAATGACCGCGTCTTACCTGTACATGCTGCGGAGTGACCTGAGTGCGTGTGTTATGTGGCGTATTCCAGCGCCTGGCAGGCAGCATACTGTGATCATTCCCTTGTTCAGTGTGGTGGGTGGGACGTCGGTGTGTCTGGCAGTGGCGTCACCCATTACAGGTGTGTCTGGCAGTGTGTGTGTCGCCTTTGGGGTTCGACAGTTTAGCACACAGACGTTGAGAACTATGTGTTGCATGTCCTATGTCTTGTGGAGGCAGTAGCTTGTGTGTCTGCTTCAGAGTGCTCGTTAGGTTTGTGACATGTCTTACAGTGCCTCCAGGTATGTCTTAGTGTGTTCATGTGTTTGATTAGCATTTGCGATAGTCACATGTGACACTGGGTATGTGGTGTGCATGGTGTCCTTCCCTCAGCGTGGTCTTGCCGGTCATGGTTTGAGAGAGCACAGCCCCCTGTCTGGCTATATAGTTGCATCTGTCACATGTATTATGTTCATTGGGGGGGGGTGCGGCTTGTCTGTGTCCATGAGGCACCTGTAACAGTGGCCAGGACGCCCAGATTCACCATCTGAACAGGAGAGGTCGCTAGCAATTGACCCTTTGACATGCCAGAGAATGTGAATGCATTTGCTGTGTAACCGGTTCAGAAGGCACCTATAGGGAAGTGGGCACACAAGGGGACTCTAGGCCAGTGTAGTACTCCATTTAGTATACATGTACTTTATCTATGTAGGAATACTATGGGAGCAGGTGCAGAGCTTTTGTGATATAGAGAACAGACAGTCGGGATTGCAAGAAGAGAGGTCATACACATAAACCTGCGGACAGGGCGGATACAGTGTAGCGTTGCTTACATGGTACATGGCACATGTCCACACAGATACTGCACCTGACGCCTGTGGTTGGTGCCACAGGCTACGGTGGACAGAGACATCACATACATGGCATGACACAGTACAGGTATGGTGATATTCTGCAGGTGTCATACGCAGTGTGCTGGCTACTGACCGCAGGTGTCACCTGTCAGCTGTGGTGCACAGTGTTCGACAGTCGAATGCTGTACTGGTACAGGAATATTCCCGTATTCGCAGGACGTACACCTCTATGGCACACACACCATTGTGTGCAGATGGGGACACCTGTCTGTGTGGTCGGCACCCTCACAAGACAATGCACCGACGTGCCATGTCACAGGGGGTGGTCTTGCACAAGTGGCCAGTAAGGCTCACAGGTACGGCAATGATAGGGCTGTACAATGCAGCACCACTACGGGATGGTCACCCTGTGTGGTCAGTGTCCAGTCACAACACGATATCTGCATACACCCTCTCAACAGGCAGCAGACAGACATACACATGTTGACACACTGACATGGTGGTGGCCACACATGTCTACGGAGGGATGGCGTGTTGCATGTAGTACGCCATCCACATCGATGAACGCCAGACTGAGGTAGGTAGAGATCTCTACCATGGTGTACAGTGATGTGTGGCACGTGGCACATAGTCCCCCGATCTGTGGCCATACATGGGGCACACATTCCTGCACACATGTTGGTGCTAGGAATGCCACACCACATGGGATTTGTGCAGGCGTGCAGCGGTATGTGGTGCATCCTGCGTACTTCCACTCTATCCCGCAGCTGTGCCTATATCTGCACGTGGGAGGTGGTAGGGGTTACAGTAGCAATGTGACATATGATCGATCCCGCATGGCCGATGGGTATGCATCATGGCAGCGCTGTCATGTAAAGGCAACATAGCAGACTGTATGCACATGGCAGGGTAGGATGGTGTGTGACACACGTGTGACCAGCACCTGCACACATGCATGTGGACAGGTGTTTAAACAAATGGTGTACACACAGACTGCCATGCGTGCTGTTACTATGCCACCATATGATGGCCCCCATGATGGGTATGCATGTGGGAGGGGGTTGCAACTGTGTTACAAACACCAGACACCGCCCCTGCATGGCTGCACTGTGCACAGTACACGTGTCACATGTATCCCCTGTTGCCATGTGTGTATGCATTGCTACGTTGTGACATGTGTGTCAACATACATGGAACATGGACTGTGGTTTGGTATCACAGCTGTCACAGGCAAACTGTACAAGGGTATGTGTCCCTGTGAACACCGCTACACCCTGTAGGGGGTGCATACCACAGACATGTATCTGCCTTCCCTTCGTGTGTGTATTACCGTGTACGCCTGTGTCATGCATGTGGTACATCACAGGCTTCGTATGTGTCCTGCGTGCAGTCCATGCACACAGCCAGGAAATCACATATGTCACATATCCGGACATTGTTTCACTGTGGTACAGCTGCAGTCATGTGTCATACCTGTGTCAGGCCCGTGGTATGTGTGGAGCACGCCTGTCCATGTATACCAGTACGGGTGGACTACATCACACCTGTGGGATCATTGATAGTACATGTGTGCTTGTACTCTGCACGATGGACATACACCACCACATAGTCTTCTGGACATATGTCACATGCAGTTTCTGGACCGTGAGGCATACTGCTGCACCGATGACATGGTGCTGGCATAGCAGCTACAGTGTACACTACGGTGTGTACATGTTCAGCCTGCACTCGTGGCGCCTGTGCTGTCATCTGTGTGTGTGCGTGTGACTGCATGTGTGTCCACCCTGCTTGGCGTGTATGCGGGTTTACCTGGCCGTGACTTGCGGTGTGTGCACTCCGTCTGCATGCGGACGGGCGTAGCACATACTACGTGTGTGAGCATGGCGGGTCGCTGTGTGTGTGGGTGGACACACGACGGTCCACATTCTGCCTCCCATGCCGTCGCCCCATGTGTATGCCTGTCTGCACTGTGCTGATTCTAAGTGTCTGAGCATGCCCAGTAAGCAGCTGTGTAGATGGACACACAGTACAGTGCACACCGCGCCCGTCTGCATTGATACCCCGGGTGCATGCCTGTTTCCCCTCCGCAACTGCCCGCGTCTGTGGCATGGGTTGCTGTTGTGTGGCTGGACACCCACGCGGTCCACATTCTGCCTCCCATGCCGTGCCATTTGCCCCATGTGTATGCCTGTCTGCACTGTGCTGATTCTAAGTGTCTGAGCATGCCCAGTAAGCAGCTGTGTAGATGGACACACAGTACAGTGCACACCGCGCCCGTCTGCATTGATACCCCGGGTGCATGCCTGTTTCCCCTCCGCAACTGCCACGTCTGTGGCATGGCCAGGTTGCTGTTGTGTGGCTGGACACACACGCCGGTCCACATTCTGCCTCCCATGCCGTCGCCCCATGTGTATGCCTGTCTGCACTGTGCCGATTCTAAGTGTCTGAGCATGCCCAGTAAGCAGCTGTGTAGATGGACACACAGTACAGTGCACACCGCGCCGTCTGCATTGATACCCGTGCATGTCTGTTTCCCTGCCTTGCATCTGTGGCTGGCGGGTGCTGTTGTGTGGCTGGACACAGTCCACATTCTGCCATGCCGTACCCCATGTGTATGCCTGTTTGCACTGTTGCGATTCTAAGTGTCTGAGCATGCCCAGTAAGCAGCTGCCATGGACACACGTACAATAGCCATGCGTGATACCCGTGCATGTCTGTCTTCATGTGAGGCATGCAGTACACCAGTGTGGTGTCATGCCACATAGGCTGTAGCCATGGCCTGACATCCTGCATGCATGGCATGCCCTCTCATAGGCTGTATGCCACTGTAATGTGGTGGCATCCTCTCGTATTCTGTAATGGTGATGTATTCTGATGCTCCGTGTGTTGGTATTCGACCTGCAGCACTACCGTGTTACTGTATGACCCACCTTGGGATGGTAACAGGCTGTGTGACTGCACTCTGTCTTCATTCCTATCGGCGCATTGCCTCTGCAGATGATACCACCCACCTAGGGGTATGCCTCCACCACAGTGCTGTGCTCATGTAATCTACGTTGGCAGCGTTCTGTAAATGCTTCATGCTGTAGTGAGTTCATGTAGGTAGGCGTATTGGTTGACTCTCGGCCCTTCCGTGTGTGTGTGTGTGTGTGTGTGTGTGTGTGTGTGTGTGTGTGTGTGTGTGTGTGTGTGTGTGTGTGTTTACAGCTGCCTCTGCAGATGGTCATGCTTTTAGATGCAGCATGCACACATACCTTGGCTGTGCCAGTCTATTCCCTTACGGGTGATGTCCACCCGCCTAGAGTATGCCTCTGACAGTGCTGTGCTCAGTAATCTCGGTAGCGTTCTGTAAATGCTTCATGCTGTAGTGAGTTCATGTAGGTAGGCGTGGGTTAACGACTCTCGGCCCTTCCCTGTGTGTGTGTGTGTGTGTTTCCAGCTGCCTCTGCAGATGAACATGCTTTAGACGCCCAACACATACCTGTGGCTATTGCCAGCTATTCCCTTACGGTGATGTCACCCTACCTAAGTATGCCTCTGACAGCTGTGCTCAGTAATCTCAGTAGCGTTCTGTAAATGCTTCATGCTGTAGTGAGTTCATGTAGGTAGGCGTAGGTTCGACTCTCGGCCCTTCCCTGTGTGTGTGTGTGTGTGTGTGTTTCCAGCTGCCTCTGCAGATGAACATGCTTTTAGATGGCTTGCAACACATACCTTGGCTATTGCCAGCTATTCTCTTACAGGTGATGTCACCCGCCTAGAAGTATGCCTCTGACAGCGCTGTGCTCAGTAATCTCGGTAGCGTGTTCTGTAAATGCTTCATGCTGTAGTGAGTTCATGTAGGTAGGCGTAGGTTCGACTCTCGGCCCTTCCCTGTGTGTGTGTGTGTGTTTCCAGCTGCCTCTGCAGATGAACATGCTTTAGGCGGCAACACATACGTTGGCTATTGCCAGCTATTCTACGCCGGGTGATGTCACGCGCCTAGAAGTATGCCTCTGACAGCTGTGCTCAGTAATCTCGATGGCAGCGTTCTGTAAATGCTTCATGCTGTAGTGTGAGTTCATGTAGGTAGGCGTAGGTTCGACTCTCGGCCCTTCCCCTGTGTGTGTGTGTGTGTGTGTGTGTGTTTCCAGCTGCCTCTGCAGATGAACATGCTTTAGGGCGCCATAACACATACCTTGGCTATTGCCAGCTATTCCCTTACGGGTGATGTCACCCGCCTAGAAGTATGCCTCTGACAGCTGTGCTCAGTAATCTCAGTGCGTTCTGTAAATGCTTCATGCTGTAGTGAGTTCATGTAGGTAGGCGTAGGTTCGACTCTCGGCCCTTCCTGTGTGTGTGTGTGTGTGTGTTTCCAGCTGCCTCTGCAGATGATGCACATGCATGCTTAGGCACATACCTTGGCTATTGCCAGCTATTCCCTTACGGTGATGTCACCCACCTAGAAGTATGCCTCTGACAGCTGTGCTCAGTAATCTCTCATAGCGCGTTCTGTAAATGCGTCATGCTGTAGTGAGTGCATGTAAGTAGGCGTAGGTTCGACTCTCGGCCCTTCCCTGTGTGTGTGTGTGTTTGTGTTTCCAGCTGCCTTTGCAGATGAACATGCTTTTAGCACTTCGCGCTTGCAACACATACCTTTGGCTATTGCCAGCTATTCCCAGATGTCACCCACCTAGAAGTATGCCTCTGACAGCTGTGCTCAGTAATCTCGGCAGCGTTCTGTAAATGCTTCATGCTGTAGTGAGTTCATGTAGGGCGTAGGCGTAGGTTCGACTCGGCCCTTCCCTCTGTGTGTGTGTGTGTGTGTTTCCAGCTGCCTCAGCAGATGAACATGCTTTTAGGCAGCCGCAACACATACCTTGGCTATTGCCAGCTATTCCCTTGGTGATGTCACCTAGTATGCCTCTGACCTGTGCTCAGTAATCTCATGCTGTGCTTCATGCTGTAGTGAGTTCATGTAGGTGGCGTGGTTGACTCTTGCCTTCCTGTGTGTGTGTGTTTCCAGCTGCCTCTAGATGTTCTTTAGCACTTGCTACCTTGCTATGGCTATTCCCTTCTGTGATGTCACCCGCCTAGAAGTATGCCTCTGACAGCGCTGTGCTCAGTAATCTCGGGTGCGTTCTGTAAATGCTTCATGCTGTAGTTCATGTAGGTAGGCGTAGGTTCGACTCGGCCTTCCCTGTGTGTGTGTGTGTGTGTGTGTTTCCAGCTGCCTCTGCAGATGAACATGCTTTAGATGCATAGCCACATACCTTGCTGTGCGGCTATTCCCCAGGTGATGTCACCCGCTATGTGCCTCTGACAGCTGTGCTCAGTAATCTCGGTGCCACGTTCTGTAAATGCTTCATGCTGTGTGAGTCATAGGGCTGTAGGTTTGACTCTGGCCCTTGGTGTGTGTGGTGTGTGTGTTCACAGCTTCCTCTAGTATGTTATTTAGGGCGGCAGCAACACACATACCTTGGCTATGTGCCATTCCTTTACGGATGTTGTCACCACCTGTACATGTGCCTCTGATGGTGTGTTGGGTGGTCAGTAGCGCGTTCCCACCACCTGTCATACTGTTGTGCGTTGGGTATGTGGGGTGTGGTCAATCACCATGCCTTCCCTGTGTGTGTGTGTCCATGCTCCCAGCTGCATGGGTTCATAGGGTATGGCTTTGAGGTTTCCATGAACACTCATATCCTGAATCCCTGTGTTTGTGGATGGTGTTGACCACGTGAGACTGCCTGTGTGCCTGCTGTGTTGGCGACCTCCGTGGCGTGTTCTCCACGTGCACCCTGCTATGGTGTGGTGGGGTACAGTGCTGTTACACACGTTACACACGGGCTTGCCACATGTGTCCGTCTGTATCTCTGTCATTGTATCTGCATACCTTCTATATATGTTGTGCCCGTAGTGCTGCTCTTGCATGGACAGCTGTCTGTCCCATGTATGCTTATATGTTGCAGCTGACACATAGAACTGTGATACGATGCATATCCACTCATTGTCCATGCACCGTCCATTGTATTCCAGAATTACCCTAGAGACATCTGCTGGATATTTAAAGCCTGGCAGACAGCTATCCTTGCTGTACTGACACTGTACCCGTATTACGCCATAAACCTTGTGTGTACCATTGACTATTTATGGTGTGGCATGTCTAACTGCTGTTTCATGCTGTGTGTGTGTGTCCGCTATAGCCATCTGTGCAGGTGTCCACTATGGGTATCCTTGTGGACGCTGTTTCATGTGCACTTCTGCACATACCTGCGAACCGTACTACCCTCCTAGCTGCGTTGTGCTGCCCTGTATGAGGGCTCCCAGGACCACCACAACACATGGTGCCCCATCCTGGTATACCACATGACACACCTACTAGACAGGTGGCCCTACTGGTGCAGCGCTGGGCAGCCGGGATTGGCGGTATGCCTCTGCTATGAGCACATCCCCGGCATCGTCTACATTCGGTGTTTTACGATGGCTAGGTTATAATACCAGAGGGGGGACCTCATCAACTATGCTTTAGAATGTGGATTTAGATGGATTATTAGGTGGAGGGTTGACCACACACCAGGGCTGACCGGTGAAACACTGATGAAGCCTCTTTTGAGAAGCAGGTGGCTTAACCCCCCGTGACAGGAATGTAGTTTAGGTACAGATATACAGTTAACACACATTAGTCCACTCTTTCAGTTGTGTACCACTGTATTACATTGATATGATATGCATATCTTCTATATATATTGTTTGATCTTTGATTGATGAGTATTAGGCATAGTACAATATCATATAATACATGTGTTACTAGGATGTTTTCTGAGATGTTAATATATGTGTGTGTAGTTAACATTGCGTCTGTGCTTTCTATGCTGTGGTTACATGTTCATTGTTTGCTGAGAAATTAACCAATGAAAGTGTAAGGGGGGATATTTAAAGGCTGGATGCTTTTATGTCGTGTGTAAGTCTGCCAGACCTCGGTGAAAGCTTACATGTCCATGAAGTAACCTTTGTATACCATTTGTGACCTGTCGTGGACAATGTCTCGTTGACTGTTTCATCTACCTATGTGTGTTTTGGATTGTGTGCCATAAGGTGCCAGCGGTTCTTTGATGTTGATTAGGTGTATTCCATGGTCAATTGACATTAATCCTATTAATTCACTGAAGGATGTTCTTTATATAAGTGTGCGCCATAGTGACCATCCTATGACCTTCCTAGCTGGCGTTGTGGTGTGCCATTGGTATGTGTTCACAGGTGGCCCATTTCTTCCGCGGTATGGAGCGGTGATCCCCATTATGGCTGGCAGATTGAGTGCTGTATGCGCTATACGGTCTGGCTTTGTATGGGAGTGTGTCTACTGTAGTCCCTATCTGTATTTCCTGTGTTATGCCTCACTGCAGCTGTGTGATTCCACCAGGTTTGCAGTTATGGGTGCCATCTTGGTCTCGTTGTCCATCCATGGGTGCCTACTGGACACTGGTATAGAGCTGTACCCATTTCACACCTGCATTTAGCATTATCCGGTGGATGACTTTGCACAATTAGTGGGGAGTAAGGCATGTGCTACTACCCACATCCCTCCGCGGTGCGGGACAACGTATTATCTGCCAAACAACACCGAGCCCATTTCTGCATACCCAGGATCCCATGGCTGCAGCCCTCGGCGGTACCCATTACACACTATGTGTGCGGGACTGGGATGTGGGCGCACTCTATGGACTCTACAATCTGGGAATTTCTGTTCATATGTCCTGCATTTCATGGACACCTGTCATCAACCTTACCTTAAACTGGAGGTGCATATGTCTGGCTGTCCACAGTCGGCTGTCAGTTCTTCTGGGTCTCTCGATCACTGGTTGACATTGCATAGGGATGAATCTTTGGGGTCCTATGAACACCAATGTGCATATGTAAAGTGTAGAACTTGTTGGACTGTGTCCATCTGGCCAGTGGGTTTGACTGCTGCTGTATGTTCCCAATCACGGATGTCTGTTTGACTACACATATTATGTAGTGCTACATTAACCAGGTTATTCAACCTGAACCCAGATGGTGTAAATCCAATGATGCAGGCTAGCCAATCCTTTAACTAATCCTCAGAAGTCCCATTAGGAAATTTCCGCAACTGTATTGTCAAAATAACACAACCAAAACATGTAGATCCTATTAATTCATTGAAGGATGTTCTTTATAAGCGTGAGCATAGTTCAGAGATCCTATGACCTTCTAGTTGGCGTTGCTGGTGTGCCATTAGTATGTGTTCCATGAGTCGCATTTGTTCTGTTCCAGTATGGCAGTGATCCCCATTTTCTTGCTGGCAGATTGAGTGCTGTATGCGCGGTATATGCGCGGTCTGACTTTGTGGAGTGTGTACTGTAGTCCCTATCTGCATTTCCTGTGTTATGCCTTACTGCAGCTGTGTAATTCCACCAGGTTTGCAGTTATGGGTGCCATCTTGGTAAATGCGTTTGTCCATCCATGGGAATTGCCTACTGGACACTGGTACATGGGCTGTACCCATTTCACAGCTGCATTTATCATTCTCCGGTGGATGATTTGCATTATTGGTGGGGAGGCATGTGCTATACATCCCTCCACCGGGCTGACAACGGATTATCTGCCAATCAACAAGCTCTGCATACCCATTGCCATCCTTCATGTGTGCATGGTTAAATTTTGGGTCTATGGACACCATGTGCATATGTAACTGTGCAGAACCTGTGGTGGACTGTGTCCATCTGGCCAGTGGGTTTTGACTGCTGCATATATGTTCCCCATCGCGGATGTCTGTTTGGACTACACATATTATGTAGCTGCTGTTGACATCCAGGATGTCTGTTTGACTAACCTATGTAGTGCAAATTGTACATCCAAGGATGGTTAACAACTGCTTTACATAATCCTCAGAAGTCACAGTAGGAAATATCCGCCTCTGTATTGTCAAAATAACACCACCATAACATGTAGATCCTATTAATTCATTGAAGGATGTTCTTTATATGTGGGTACGCCATAGCTTAACCATCCTATAACCTTCCTAGTTGTCGTTGTTGGTGTGCCATTAGTATGTGTTCCGCAGGTCGCCCATTTGTTCCGCGGTATGGGCGAGTGATCCCCATTTTCTTGCTGGCAGATTGAGTGCTGTGTCGCTGGTATTATACGCCCGGTCTGACTTTGAATGGGGGGTGTGTACTGTGGTCCCTATCTGTATTTCCTGTGTTATGCCTTACTGCAGCTGTGGAATTTACCCGGGTTTGCAGTTATGGGTGCCATCTTGGTCGTACGTTTGTCCGTCCATGGGAATTGCCTACTGGACACTGGTATAGGGCTGTACACATTTCACAGCTGCATTTAGCATTCTCCGGTGGATGATTTGCATTATTAGTGGGGAGTAACACATGTGCTATACCCACATCCCTCCCACGGGGCGGGACAACGGATTATCTGCCAATCAACACAGAGCCCCATTTCTGCATACCCACCATCCCATGGCTGCAACCCTCGATGGTACCCATTGCACATCCTTCATGTGTGCGGGAATGGGATGTGGATGCACGTCTATGGACTCGGCAATCTGGGGATTTCTATTCATATGTCCTGCATTTCATGGACACTTGTCATCAACCTTGAACACGCTGGTGGTGCATATATCTAGCTGTGCTGTAGTCACGGCTGTCAGTTCTTCTGGGTCTTTCGATGCTTGACATTACAAGCGGATAATTTTTGGGGTCCTACAATGGACACCAATGTGCATATGTAAAGTGTAGAGCTTGTTGGACTGTGTCCATCTGGCCAGTGGGTTTGACTGCTGCTGTATGTTCCCCAATCACGGATGTCTGTTTGACTACCCATATTATGTAGTGCTACGTAAACCGGGGATTTTCTACACTGAACCCAACTGGTGTGAATCCAATGATGCAGGCTAACAATTGCTTTAACTAATCCGCAGATGTCCCATTAGGACATTCCCACCTCTGTATTGTCAAAATAACACAACCAAAACATGTAGATCCTATTAATTCATTGAAGGTTGTTCTTCATAAGTGGGAATGCCATAGTTTAAACATCCTATGACCTTCCTAGTGGACGTTGTTGGTGTGCCATTAGTATGTGTTCCGCAGGTCGTATTTGTTCGCGGTATGGCGGGCGAGTGATCCCCATTTTCCTGCTGGCAGATTGAGTGCTGTATGCGCGGTATTCGCACGGTGCTCTGACCTTGTATGTGGAGTCTCTACTGTAGTCCCTATCTGTATTCCCTGTGTTATGCCTTACTGCAGCTGTGTAATTCCACCGGGTTTGCAGTTCTGGGTGCCATCTTGGTCGTACGTTTGTCCATCCATGGGAATTGCCTACTGGACACTGGTATAGGGCTGTACACATTTCACAGCTGCATTTAGCATTCACGGTGGATGATTTGCATTATTAGTGCGGAGTAACGCATGTGCTATACCCACATCCCTCCCACGGGGTGGGACAACGGATCATCTGCCAATCAACACCGAGCCCCATTTATGCATACCCACGATCCCATGGCTGCAACCCTCGACGGTACCCATTGCACATCCTTCATGTGTGCGGGAATGGGATGTGGACGCACTTCTATGGACTCGACAATCTGGGGATTTCTGTTCATATGGCCTGCATTTCATGGACACTTGTCATCAACCTTGAACACGCTGGTGGTGCATATATCTAGCTGTGCCGTAGTCACGGCTGTCACCTCTTCTGGGTCTCTCGATCACAGCCGGTTGACATTGCGTGAGGATACATTTTTGGGGTCCTACAATGGACAACAATGTGCATATGTAAAGTGTAGAACATGTTGGACTGTGTCCATCTGGCCAGTGGTTTTGACTGCTGCTGTATGTTCCCCAATCGCGGATGTCTGTTTGACTACCCATATTATGTAGTGCTACGAAACCCATGTCTTTCTACAATTAACCCAAATGGTGTTAATCTAATGCTGCAGGTTAGCAACTGCTTTAACTAATCCTCAGAAGTCCCATTATGAAATATCTGCCACTGTATTGTCAATATAACACAGCTGGAACATGTAGAACCTATTAATTCATTGAAGGATGTTCTTTATAAGTGGGGCATAGTTTAAACATCCTATGACCTTCCTAGTTGACGTTGTTGGTGTGCCATTAGTATGTGTTCCACAGGTCTCCCATTTGTTCCGCAGTATGGCAGCGAGTAATCCCCATGTTGTTGCTGGCAGATTGAGTGCTGTGTACGCCGGTATTCGCACGGCGGTCCGACTTTGTATGGGGAGTGTCTACTGTCATTCCCATCTGTATTTCCTGTGTTATGCCTTACTGCAGCTGTGTAATTCCACCGGGTTTGCAGTTATGGGTGCCATCTTGGTCGTACGTTTGTCCGTCCATGGGAATTGCCTACTGGACACCGGTGTAGGGCTGTACACATTTCACAGCTGCATTTAGCATTCTCCAGTGGATGATTTGCATTAGTAGTGGGGGGTAAGGCATGTGCTATACCCACATCCCTCCCACGGGGCGGGACAACGGCTTATCTGCCAAACAACACCGAGCCCCATTTCTGCATACCCAGGATCCCATGGCTGCAACCCTCGACGGTACCCATTACACATCCTTCATGTGTGCGGGACTGGGATGTGGACGCACTTCTATGGTCTCGACAATCTGGGAATGTCTGTTCATATGTCCTGCATTTCATGGACATTTGTCATTAACCTTAAACACGCTGGTGGTGCATATGTCTAGCTGTGCTGTAGTCACGGCTATTCACTCCTTTCAGGTCTCTCGATCGCAGCTGGTAGATGTGGCGTACGGATCAATTTTTGGGGTCCTACAATGGACACCGATGTGCATATGTAAAGTGTAGAACTTGTTGGACTGTGTCCATCTGGCCAGTGGGTTTAACTGCTGCTGTATGTTACCCAATCGTGGATGACTGTTTGACTACACATATTATGTAGTGCTACGACAACCAGTTTATTCTGAACTGAACCCAAATGGTGTAAATCCGATGATGCAGGTGCATCCTGTATTCATGTCGTGATGTACTGCTCCGTAGATAGTTGGTATTCCCGCCTGCAGCACTACCATGTTACTGTACAGCCACCTTGGGATGGTAACAGGCTGTGTGACTGCGCACTCTGTCTTCATTCCCTATCGGCCGCATTGCGTCTGCAGATGATACCACCCACCTAGGGGTATGCCTCCTGACAGTGCTGTGCTCAGTAATCTCGTTAGCGCGTTCTGTAAATGCTTCATGCTGTAGTGAGTTCATGTAGGTAGGCGTAGGTTCGACTCTCGGCCCTTCCCTGTGTGTGTGTGTGTGTGTGTGTGTGTTTCCAGCTGCCTCTGCAGATAAACATGCTTTTAGACGCTTCGCAACACATACCTTGGCACGGGTGATGTCACCCGCATAGAAGTATGCCTCTGACAGCACTGTGCTCAGTAATCTCGGTAGCGTTCTGTAAATGCTTCATGCTGTAGTGAGTTCATGTAGGTAGGCGTAGGTTCGACTCTCGGCCCTTCCCTGTGTGTGTGTGTGTGTGTTTCCAGCTGCCTCTGCAGATGAACATGCTTTTAGACGCTTCGCAACACATACCTTGGCTATTGCCAGCTATTCCCTTACGGGTGATGTCACCCGCCTAGAAGTATGCCTCTGACAGCGCTGTGCTCAGTAATCTCAGTAGCGCATTCTGTAAATGCTTCATGCTGTAGTGAGTTCATGTAGGTAGGCGTAGGTTCGACTCTCGGCCCTTCCCTGTGTGTGTGTGTGTGTGTGTGTTTCCAGCTGCCTCTGCAGATGAACATGCTTTTAGATGCTTCGCAACACATACCTTGGCTATTGCCAGCTATTCCCTTACGGGTGATGTCACCTGCCTAGAAGTATGCCCCTGACAGCACTGTGCTCAGTAATCTCGGTAGTGCATTCTGTAAATGCTTCATGCTGTAGTGAATTCATGTAGGTAGGTGTAGGTTCGACTCTCGGCCCTTCCCTGTGTGTGTGTGTGTGTGTGTGTTTCCAGCTGCCTCTGCAGATGAACATGCTTTTAGACGCTTCGCAACACATACCTTGGCTATTGCCAGCTATTCCATTACGGGTGATGTCACCCGCCTAGAAGTATGCCCCTGACAGCGCTGTGCTCAGTAATCTCAGTAGCGCATTCTGTAAATGCTTCATGCTGTAGTGAGTTCATGTAGGTAGGTGTAGGTTCGACTCTCAGCCCTTCCCTGTGTGTGTGTGTTTCCAGCTGCCTCTGCAGATGAACATGCTTTTAGACACTTCGCAATACATACCTTGGCTATTGCCAGCTATTCCCTTACGGGTGATGTCACCCACCTAGAAGTATGCCTCTGACAGCGCTGTGCTCAGTAATCTCAGTAGCGCATTTTGTAAATGCTTCGTGTTGTAGTGAGTTCATGTAGGTAGGTGTAGGTTCGACTCTCGGCCCTTCCCTGTGTGTGTGTGTGTGTTTCCAGCTGCCTCTGCAGATGAACATGCTTTTAGACGCTTCGCAACACATACCTTGGCTATTGCCAGCTATTCCCTTACGGGTGATGTCACCCACCTAGAAGTATGCCTCTGACAGCGCTGTGCTCAGTAATCTCAGTAGCGCATTCTGTAAATGCTTCATGCTGTAGTGAGTTCATGTAGGTAGGCGTAGGTTCGACTCTCGGCCCTTCCCATGTGTGTGTGTGTGTGTGTGTTTCCAGCTGCCTCTGCAGATGAACATGCTTTTAGACGCTTCGGAACACATACCTTAGCTATTGCCAGCTATTCCCTTAAAGGTGATGTCACCCGCCTAGAAGTATGCCTCTGACAGCGCTGTGCTCAGTAATCTCAGTAGCGCGTTCTGTAAATGCTTCATGCTGTAGTGAGTTCATGTAGGTAGGTGTAGGTTCGACTCTCGGCCCTTCCCTGTGTGTGTGTGTGTTTCCAGCTGCCTCTGCAGATGAACATGCTTTTAGACGCTTCGCAACACATACCTTGGCTATTGCCAGCTATTCCCTTACGGGTGATGTCACCCGCCTAGAAGTATGCCTCTGACAGCGCTGTGCTCAGTAATCTCGGTAGCGCGTTCTGTAAATGCTTCATGCTGTAGTGAGGTCATGTAGGTAGGCGTAGGTTCGACTCCCGCCCCTTCCCCGTGTGTGTGTGTGGTGTGTGTGTTCACAGCTTCCCTAGTAGAGTGGAGTTATTTTAGACGCTTGGCAACACATACCTTGGCTATCGGCGGCCATTCCTTTACGGATGTTGTCACCCACCTGTACATGTGCCTCTGACGGTGGTGTGTTCGCTGGTCCACGTAGCGCGTTCCATACCTGTGTCATACTGTTGTGCGGTTGGGTATGTGGGGGTGTGGTCAATCACCATGCCTGCCACATGTGTGTGTGTCCATGCTCCCAGCTGCATGGGTTCATAGGGTATGGCTTTGAGGTTTCCGCAGAACACTCATATCCTGCCGCCATCCCTGTGTTTGTGGATGGTGAGACGCAGCTCGTGGACTGCTTGTGTGCCTGCTGTGTTTGGCCACCTCCGTAGCGTGTCCTCCACGTGCACCCTGCTATGGTGTGGTGGGGTGGTGCTGTGTACGTTACACGCATGGGCTTGCCACATGTGTCCGTCTGTATCTCTGTCATTGTATATCTACGTACCTATGTTGTGCCCGTAGTGCTGCTCTTGCATGGACAGCTGTCTGTCCCATGTATCGCATATTTGCACGGCTGACACATAGAACTGTGGTACGATGCATATCCACTCATTGTCCATGCACCGTCCGTATTCCAGAACACCCTAGAGACATCTGCTGGATATCGTGGCAGACAGCTATCCTTGCTGTACTGACACTGTACCCGTACACGCCATAAACCTTGTGTGTAATTGACTATTTATGGTGTGTGTATGTCTAACTGTGCTGTATGCATGGTTGTGTGTGTGTCCCGCTATAGCCATCTGTGCAGGTGTCGCCACTATGGGTAATCCTTGTGGACCGCTGTTTCATGTGCACTTCTGCACATACCTGCAGACCGTACTACCCCTCCTACGGCAGCGGCCTTAGATCGACTGCTGCCCTAGGCTGTAGGGCTCCATGGCGCACACCACCACAACACATGGTGCCCCCATCCTGGTATACCTACATGACACACCTACTAGACAGGTGGCCCTACTAGTGCGGCGCCCTGGGCAGCCGCAGGATTGGTGTATGCCTACGGCCGGCTATGAGCACATCACACGGCATACGTCTACATTCGGTGTTTTACGATGGCTAGGTTATAATACCAGAGGGGGGACCTCATCAACTATGCTTTAGAATGCGGATTTAGATGGATTATTAGGTGGAGGGTTGACCACACACCAGGGCTGACCGGTGAAACACTGATGAAGCCTCTTTTGAGAAGCAGGTGGCTTAAACCCTCGTGACAGGAATGTAGTTTAGGTACAGATATACAGTTAACACACATTAGTCCACTCTTTCAGTTGTGTACCACTGTATTACATTGATATGATATGCATATCTTCTATATATATTGTTTGATCTTTGATTGATGAGTATTAGGCATAGTACAATATCATATAATACATGTGTTACTAGGATGTTTTCTGAGATGTTAATATATGTGTGTGTAGTTAACATTGCGTCTGTGCTTTCTATGCTGTGGTTACATGTTCATTGTTTGCTGAGAAATTAACCAATGAAAGTGTAAGGGGGATATTTAAAGCCTGGATGCTTCTATGTCATGTGTAAGTCTGACGGAGCCTACGGGTGAAAGCGCTTACATGTCCATGAAGTAACCTTTGTATACCATTTGTGACCTGTCGTGGACAATGTCTACGTTGACTGTTTCATCTACCTATGTGTGTTTTGGATTGTGTGCCATAAGGTGCCAGCGGTTCTTTGATGTTGATTAGGTGTATTCCATGGTCAATTGACATTAATCCTATTAATTCACTGAAGGATGTTCTCCATAAGTGTGAACGCCATAGTTTGACCATCCTATGACCTTCCTAGCTGATGTTGTTTTTGTGCCATTGGTATGTGTTCCACAGGTCGCCCATTTCTTCCGTGGTATGGAAGCGAGTGATCCCCATTATGGTGCTGGCAGATTGAGTGCTGTGTACGCCGGTATTCGCACGGCGGTCTGGCTTTGTATGGGGAGTGTCTACTGTAGTCCCTATCTGTATTTCCTGTGTTATGCCTCACTGCAGCTGTGTGATTCCACCAGGTTTGCAGTTATGGGTGACATCTTGGTCCTACGTTTGTCCATCCATGCCGATTTCCTACTGGACACTGGTATAGAGCAGTACACATTTCACACCTGCATTTAGCATTATCCGGTGGATGCTTTGCACAATTAGTGGGGAGTAAGGCATGTGCTACTCCCACATCCCTCCCACGGTGTGGGACAACGTATTATCTGCCAAACAACACCGAGCCCCATTTCTGCATACCCAGGATCCCATGGCTGCAACCCTCGACGGTACCCATTACACATCTGTCATGTGTGCGGGAATGGGATGTGGACGCACCTCTATGGACTCTACAATCTGGGAATTTCTGTTCATATGTCCTGCATTTCATGGACAGTTGTCATCAACCTTGAACACGCTGGAGGTGCATATGTCTGGCTGTACCGTAGTCACGGCTGTCAGCTCTTCTGGGTCTCTCGATCGCAGCTGGTTGACATTGCGTACGGATGAATCTTTGGGGTCCTACTATGAACACCAATGTGCATATGTAAACTGTAGAACTTGTTGGACTGTGTCCATCTGGCCAGTGGGTTTGACTGCTGCTGTATGTTCCCCAATCATGGATGTCTGCTTGCTACCCATATTATGTAGTGCTACATTAACCAGGTTATTCCAAACTGAACCCAGATGGCGTAAATCCAATGATGCAGGCTAGAAAATGCTTTAACTAATCCTCAGATGTCCCATTAGGGAATTTCCGCCACTGTATTGTCAAAATAACACAACCAAAACATGTAGATCCTATTAATTCATTGAAGGATGTTCTTTATAAGCGTGAACGCCATAGTTCAGAGATCCTATGACCTTCCTAGTTGACGTTGCTGGTGTGCCATTAGTATGTGTTCCGCAGGTCGCACATTTGTTCCGCAGTATGGTAGCGAGTGATCCCCATTTTCTTGCTGGCAGATTGAGTGCTGTGTACGCCAGTATACGCACGGCGGTCTGACTTTGTATGGGGAGTGTGTACTGTAGTCCCTATCTGCATTTCCTGTGTTATGCCTTACTGCAGCTGTGTAATTCCACCAGGTTTGCAGTTATGGGTGCCATCTTGGTCGTACGTTTATCCATCCATGGGAATTGCCTACTGGACACTGGTACATGGCTGTACCCATTTCACAGCTGCATTTATCATTCTCCGGTGGATGATTTGCATTATTGGTGGGGGGTAAGGCATGTGCTATACCCACATCCCTCCCACGGGGCGGGACAATGGATTATCTGCCAAACAACACCGAGCCCCATTTCTGCATACCCACGATCCCATGGCTGCAGCCCTCGACGGTACCCATTACACACTATTCATGTGTGCGGGACTGGGATGTGGACGCACTTCTATGGACTCGGCCATATGGGTATTTCTGCTCATATGTCCTGCATTTCATGGACACCTGTCATCAACCTTAAACACGCTGGTGGTGCATATGTCTAACTGTGCTGTAGTCACGGCTGTTACGCCTTCAGCGTCGCTCCCTCCATCACGTTTATATTGCATAGGGTTAAATTTTTGGGTCCTACAATGGACACCGATGTGCATATGTAAAGTGTAGAACCTGTTGGACTGTGTCCATCTGGCCAGTGGGTTTGACTGCTGCTGTATGTTCCCCGATCGCGGATGTCTGTTTGACTACACATATTATGTAGTGCTACGACATCCAGGTTTTTCTAACCTGAAACCAAATGGTGTACATCCAAGGATGCAAGTTAGCAACTGCTTTACATAATCCTCAGAAGTCACAGTAGGAAATATCCACCACTGTATTGTCAGAATAACACCACCATAACATGTAGATCCTATTAATTCATTGAAGGATGTTCTTTATATGTGGGTACGCCATAGCTTAACCATCCTATAACCTTCCTAGTTGATGTTGTTGGTGTGCCATTAGTATGTGTTCCGCAGGTCGCCCATTTGTTCCGCAGTATGGAAGCGAGTGATCCCCATTTTCTTGCTGGCAGATTGAGTGCTGTGTACGCTGGTATTCGCACGCCGGTCTGACTTTGTATGGGGGGTGTGTACTGTGGTCCCTATCTGTATTTCCTGTGTTATGCCTTACTGCAGCTGTGGAATTACACCAGGTTTGCAGTTATGGGTGCCATCTTGGTCGTACGTTTGTCCGTCCATGGGAATTGCCTACTGGACACTGGTATAGGGCTGTACACATTTCACAGCTGCATTTAGCATTCTCAGGTGGATGATTTGCATTATTAGTGGGGAGTAACGCATGTGCTATACCCACATCCCTCCCACGGGGTGGGACAACGGATTATCTGCCTATCAACACCGAGCCCCATTTCTGCATACCCACCATCCCATGGCTGCAACCCTCGACGGTACCCATTGGACATCCTTCATGTGTGCGGGAATGGGATGTGGACGCACGTCTATGGACTCTGCAATCTGGGGATTTCTATTCATATGTCCTGCATTTCATGGACACTTGTCATCAACCTTGAACACGCTGGTGGTGCATATATCTAGCTGTGCCGTAGTCACGGCTGTCAGTTCTTCTGGGTCTTTCGATCGCAGCCGGTTGACATTGCGTACGGATAATTTTTGGGGTCCTACAATGGACACCAATGTGCATATGTAAAGTGTAGAGCTTGTTGGACTGTGTCCATCTGGCCAGTGGGTTTGACTGCTGCTGTATGTTCCCCAATCACGGATGTCTGTTTGACTACCCATAATATGTAGTGCTACGTAAACCGGGGATTTTCTACACTGAACCCAACTGGTGTGAATAAAATGATGCAGGCTAACAATTGCTTTAACTAATCCGCAGATGTCCCATTAGGACATTCCCGCCTCTGTATTGTCAAAATAACAGAACCAAAACATGTAGATCCTATTAATTCATTGAAGGTTGTTCTTCATAAGTGGGAACGCCATAGTTTAAACATCCTATGACCTTCCTAGTGGACGTTGTTGGTGTGCCATTAGTATGTGTTCCGCAGGTCGGCCATTTGTTCCGCGGTATGGAAGCGAGTGATCCCCATTTTCCTGCTGGCAGATTGAGTGCTGTGTACGCCGGTATTCGCACGGTGCTCTGACCTTGTATGTGGAGTCTCTACTGTAGTCCCTATCTGTATTCCCTGTGTTATGCCTTACTGCAGCTGTGTAATTCCACCGGGTTTGCAGTTCTGGGTGCCATCTTGGTCGTACGTTTGTCCATCCATGGGAATTGCCTACTGGACACTGGTATAGGGCTGTACACATTTCACAGCTGCATTTAGCATTCTCCGGTGGATGATTTGCATTATTAGTGCGGAGTAACGCATGTGCTATACCCACATCCCTCCCACGGGGCGGACAACGGATCATCTGCCAATCAACACCGAGCCCCATTTATGCATACCCACGATCCCATGGCTGCAACCCTCGAAGGTACCCATTGCACATCCTTCATGTGTGCGGGAATGGGATGTGGACGCACTTCTATGGACTCGACAATCTGGGGATTTCTGTTCATATGGCCTGCATTTCATGGACACTTGTCATCAACCTTGAACACGCTGGTGGTGCATATATCTAGCTGTGCCATAGTCACGGCTGTCACCTCTTCTGGGTCTCTTGATCGCAGCCGGTTGACATTGCGTAGGGATAAATTTTTGGGGTCCTACAATGGACAACAATGTGCATATGTAAAGTGTAGAACATGTTGGACTGTGTCCATCTGGCCAGTGGTTTTGACTGCTGCTGTATGTTCCCCAATCGCGGATGTCTGTTTGACTACCCATATTATGTAGTGCTACGAAACCCATGTCTTTCTACAATTAACCCAAATGGTGTTAATCTAATGCTGCAGGTTAGCAACTGCTTTAACTAATCCTCAGAAGTCCCATTATGAAATATCTGCCACTGTATTGTCAATATAACACAGCCGGAACATGTAGAACCTATTAATTCATTGAAGGATGTTCTTTATAAGTGGGAACGCCATAGTTTAAACATCCTATGACCTTCCTAGTTGACGTTGTTGGTGTGCCATTAGTATGTGTTCCACAGGTCTCCCATTTGTTCCGCAGTATGGCAGCGAGTAATCCCCATGTTGTTGCTGGCAGATTGAGTGCTGTGTACGCCGGTATTCGCATGGCAGTCCGACTTTGTATGGGGAGTGTCTACTGTCATTCCCATCTGTATTTCCTGTGTTATGCCTTACTGCAGCTGTGTAATTCCACCGGGTTTGCAGTTATGGGTGCCATCTTGGTTGTACATTTGTCCGTCCATGGGAATTGCCTACTGGACACCGGTGTAGGGCTGTACACATTTCACAGCTGCATTTAGCATTCTCCAGTGGATGATTTGCATTAGTGGTGGGGGTAAGGCATGTGCTATACCCACATCCCTCCCACGGGGCGGGACAACGGCTTATCTGCCAAACAACACCGAGCCCCATTTCTGCATACCCAGGATCCCATGGCTGCAACCCTCGACGGTACCCATTACACATCCTTCATGTGTGCGGGACTGGGATGTGGACGCACTTCTATGGTCTCGACAATCTGGGAATGTCTGTTCATATGTCCTGCATTTCATGGACACTTGTCATCAACCTTAAACACGCTGGTGGTGCATATGTCTAGCTGTGCTGTAGTCACGGCTATTCACTCCTTTCAGGTCTCTCGATCGCAGCTGGTAGATGTGGCGTACGGATCAATTTTTGGGGTCCTACAATGGACACCGATGTGCATATGTAAAGTGTAGAACTTGTTGGACTGTGTCCATCTGGCCAGTGGGTTTAACTGCTGCTGTATGTTACCCAATCGTGGATGACTGTTTGACTACACATATTATGTAGTGCTACGACAACCAGTTTATTCTGAACTGAACCCAAATGGTGTAAATCCGATGATGCAGGTTAGCAACTGGTTTAAATGAACCTCGGAAGTCCCAATGTGAGATATCCGCCACTGTATTGTCAAAACTAACACCACCAAAACATGTAGACCCTACTAATTCATTGAAGGATGTTCTTTATAAGTGGGAACGCCATAGTTTAACCATCCTATGACCTTCCTAGTTGACGTTGTTGGTGTGCCATTAATATGTGTTCCACAGGTCGCCCATATGTTCCGCGGTATGGAAGCGACTGATCCCCATATTCTTGCTAGCAGATTGCTTGCTGTGTACGGCGGGATTCGCACGGCGGTCTGGATTTCTATGGGGAGTGTCTACTGTAGTTCCCATCTGTATTTCCTGTGTTATGCCTTACTGCAGCTGTGTAATTCCACCGGGCTTGCAGGTATGGGTGCCATCTTGGTCGTAGGCTTGTCCATCCATGGGAATTGCCTACTGGACACTGGTATGGGCTGTACACATTTCACACCTGCATTTAGCATTATCCGGTGGATGCTTTGCATTATTAGTGGGGAGTAGGTCATGTGCTACACCCACATCCCTCCCACGGGGCGGGACAACGGATTATCTGCCAAACAACACCAAGCCCCATTTCTGCATACCCAGGTTCCCATGGCTGCAACCCTCGACAGTACCCATTACACATCCTTCATGTGTGCAGGACTGGGATGTGGACGCACATCTATGGACACGTCGATCTGGGGATTTCTGTTCATATGTCCTGCATTTCATGGACACTTGTCATCAACCTTAAACACGCTGGTGGTGCATATGTCTCGCTGTGCCATACTCACGGCTATCGCGTCATCTGGTGGATGGTAACGGCTGGATGGAATTCTGTTAAGATAAATTTTTGGGTCCTACAATGGACACCAATGTGCATATGTAAAGTTAGATGTTGCTGGACTGTGTCCAACTGGCCAGTGGTTTTGACTGCTGCTGTATGTTCCCCAATCGCGGATGTCTGTTTGACTACCCATATTACGTGGTGCTACGTAAACCAGGTGTTTTAGAACTGAGAACAAATGGTGTACATCCAAAGATGCAGGTTAGCAACTGCTTTAAATAAACCTCAGACGTCCCAGTAGGAAATATCCGTCACTGTATTGTCAACATAACACCACCAGAACATGTAGATCCCCTATGTATTCATTGAAGCATGTTTTCTTTATAAGTGGGAAGTTGGGAACGCCATAGTTTACATATCCTAGTTGACGTTGTTGGTGTGCCATTAGTATGTGTTCCACAGGTCGCCCATTTCTTCCGCGGTATGGCAGCGAGTGATCCCCATTTTGTTGCTGGCAGATTGAGTGCTGCGTACGCCGGTATTCGCACGGCGGTCTGACTTTGTATGGGGAGTGTCCACTGTAGTTCCCAACTGTATTTCCTGTGTTATGCCTTACTGCAGCTGTGTAATTCCACCGGGTTTGCAGTTATGGGTGCCATCTTGGTCGTACGCTTGTCCATCCATGAGAATTGCATACTGGACACTGGTATAGGGCTGTACACATTTCACACCTGCATTTAGCATTATCCAGTGGATGCTTTGCATTATTAGTGGGGAGTAAGGCAGGTGCTACACCCACATCCCTCCCACGGGGCAGGACAACGGATTATCTGCCAAACAACACCGAGCCCTGTTTCTGCATACCCAGGATCCCATGGCTGCAACACTCGACGGTACCCATTCCACATCCTTCATGTGTGCGGGACTGAGATGTGGGCGCACTTGTATGGACTCAGAACTCTGGGGATTTCTGTCCATATGTCCTGCATTTCATGGACACTTGTCATCAACCTTAATAACGCTGGTGGTGCATGTGTCTAGCTGTGCCGTAGTCACGGCTGTCGCTTCTTCTGGTTGAACGATAACAGCTGCATGATGTTCCATAGGTATCAATTTTTGGGTCCTACAATGGACACCAATGTGCATATGTAAAGTGTAGAACTTGTTGGACTGTGTCCATCTGGCGGGTGGTTTTGACTGAACTTCCTAGTTGACGTTGTTGGTGTGCCATTAGTATGTGTTCCACAGGTCGCCCATTTGTTCCGCAGCATGGCAGCGAGTAATCCCCATTTTGGTGCTGGCAGATTGAGTGCTGCATACGCCGGTATTCACACGGCGGTCTGACTTTGTATGGGGAGTGTCCACTGTAGTTCACAACTGTATTTCCTGTGTTATGCTTTACTGCAGCTGTGTAATTCCACCGGGTTTGCAGTTATGGGTGCCATCTTGGCCGTACGTTTGTCCGTCCATGGGAATTGCCTACTGGACACTGGTATAGGGCTGTACACATTTCACAGCCACATTTAGCATTCTCCGGTGGATGTTTTGCATTATTAGTGGGGGGTAAGGCATGTGCTATACCCACATCCCTCCCACGGGGCGGGACAATGGCTTATCTGCCAAACAACACTGAGCCCCATTTCTGCATACCCAGGATCCCATGGCTGCAACACTCGACAGTACCCATTACACATCCTTCATGTGTGCGGGACTGGGATGTGGACGCACGTGTATGGACTCGACAATCTGTGGATTTCTGTTCATATGTCCTGCATTTCATGGACACTTGTCATCAACCTTAAACACGCTGGTGATGCATATGTCTAGCTGTGCCGTAGTCACGGCTGTCGCTTCTTCTCGGTGGAATGGCAGCAGCTGGATGATATAGCGTACGGAACAATATTTGGGGTCCTACAATGGACACCAATGTGCATATGTAAAGTGTAGAACTTGTTGTACTGTGTCCATCTGGACAGTGGTTTTGACTGCAGCTGTATGTTCCCCAATCGGGGTTGTCTGTTTGACTACCCATATTATGTGGTGCTACGAAAACCAGGTGTTTCATAACTGAATACAAATGGTGTCCATCCATGGATGCAGGTTAGCGACTGCTTTCAATAAACCTCAGACGGCCCAATAGGAAATATCCGCCACTATATTGTCATAATAACACCAGCAAAACATGTACATCCTGTTTATTCATTGACAGATGTTCTTTATCAGTGTGAACGCCATTGTTTAACCATCCTATGACCTTCCTAGTTGACGTTGTTGGTGTGCCATTAATATGTGTTCCACAGGTCGTCCATTTGTTCCGCAGTATGGAAGTGAATGATCCCCATTCTCCTGCTGGCAGATTGAGTGCTGTGTACGACGGTAGTCGCACGGCGGTCTGGATTTCTATGGGGTGTGTCTACTGTAGTCCCTATCTGTATTTCCTGTGTTATGCCTTACTGCAGCTGTGTAATTCCACCAGGTTTGCAGTTATGGGTGCCATCTTGCTCGTACGCTTGTCCATCCATGGGAATTGCCTACTGGACACTGGTATAGGGCTGTACACATTTCACAGCTGCATTTAGCAATATCCGGTGGATGCTTTGCATTATTAGTGGGGAGTGAGGCATGTGCTACACCCACATCCCTCCCACGGCGCGGGACAACGGACTATCTGTCAAACAACACCGAGCCCCATTTCTGCATACCCACGATCCCATGGCTGAAACCCTCGACAGTACCCATTACACATCCTTCATGTGTGCGGGACTGGGATGTGGACGAACTTCTATGGACTCGACAGTCTGGGGTTTTCTGTTCATATGTCCTGCATTTCATGGACACTTGTCATCAACCTTAAACACGCTGGTGATGCATATGTCTAGCTGTGCCGTAGTCACGGCTGTCGCTTCTTCTCGGTGGAATGGCAGCAGCTGGATGATATAGCGTACGGAACAATATTTGGGGTCCTACAATGGACACCAATGTGCATATGTAAAGTGTAGAACTTGTTGTACTGTGTCCATCTGGACAGTGGTTTTGACTGCAGCTGTATGTTCCCCAATCGGGTTGTCTGTTTGACTACCCATATTATGTGGTGCTACGAAAACCAGGTGTTTCATAACTGAATACAAATGGTGTCCATCCATGGATGCAGGTTAGTGACTGCTTTCAATAAACCTCAGACGGCCCAATAGGAAATATCCGCCACTATATTGTCATAATAACACCAGCAAAACATGTACATCCTGTTTATTCATTGACAGATGTTCTTTATCAGTGTGAACGCCATTGTTTAACCATCCTATGACCTTCCTAGTTGACGTTGTTGGTGTGCCATTAATATGTGTTCCACAGGTCGCCCATTTGTTCCGCAGTATGGAAGCGAGTGATCCCCATTCTCCTGCTGGCAGATTGAGTGCTGTGTACGACGGTAGTCATGCGGTCTGGATTTCTATGGGGTGTGTCTACTGTAGTCCCTGTCTGTATTTCCTGTGTTATGCCTTACTGCAGCTGTGTAATTCCACCAGGTTTGCAGTTATGGGTGCCATCTTGCTCTTACGCTTGTCCATCCATGGGAATTGCCTACTGGACACTGGTATAGGGCTGTACACATTTCACAGCTGCATTTAGCAATATCCGGTGGATGCTTTGCATTATTAGTGGGGAGTGAGGCATGTGCTACACCCACATCCCTCCCACGGGGTGGGACAACGGACTATCTGCCAAACAACACCGAGCCCCATTTCTGCATACCCACGATCCCATGGCTGAAACCCTCGACAGTACCCATTACACATCCTTCATGTGTGCGGGACTGGGATGTGGACGAACTTCTATGGACTCGACAGTCTGGGGTTTTCTGTTCATATGTTCTGCATTTCATGGACACTTGTCATCAACACTAAACACGCTGGTGGTGCATATGTCTAGCTGTGCCGTGGTCACGACTGTCGCTTCTCCTGGTTGAACGAAGAAGACTGGATGGTATTCCGTATGGGACAATTTTTGGGTCCTACAATGGACACCAATGTGCATATGTAAAGTGTAGAACTTGTCGGACTGTGTCCATGTGGCCAGTGGTTTTGACTGCTGCTGTATGTTCCCCATTCGCGGATGTCTGCTTGACTACCCATAGTGTGTAGTGCTACGTAAACCAGGTTTTCCAAATGGTGTACATCCAATGATGCAGGTTAACAACTGCTTTAAATAATCCCCAGAGGTCCCAGTAGGGAAGTATTGCCACTTTCTTGTCAGAATGTCACCACCATAACAGGTGGATCACGAGCACTTTGGCCCGGTCTTACTGGGCATTTGCAAATGTAATTAGCAGAAACATATCATTAAATGAATAATAATACATATTTTAATAATGAAGTTAATCTTATATTATTTGGACAATAACTTCTGCTATTGACATACGATGCTGTGGGTGGTGCCGGTTACCATACACATGGCTTTCTCACAGGCCGAATTCACAATTCTAAACACTACTGTGGTCTCCTTTAAGGACCCTTAGCCAGTGGTCAACATTACTCAAGCCACTGCATCACTTACATATGCCTTCTACCGGCACCTACAGGACTGCATGGATCAGGCATTCCCTTACCCAACTGTGGTTCTTTGTACCAATGCCAAGCATCCAGTGTGGTGTACCCCAGCCATACCCAAGCTGTACAATGAGAGGAGGTGGCTACTACAAGACAGAGCAGACTCCTTGTGAGGTATGACACCCTTGCTCATTATATGTGAAGAGCTACAAGCTCTCATGACATAATCCGGGGCAGGTTCCACAGATATATGTCCAAGGACTCGACAGACAATCATACAGCCTTCATTAGCTATGCTGGACACCTGGGAGGTAACTCCCAGATATGCTCTGACTGGGTTCACAATGATGTGAAGTGTACTGAACATACACACATTGCCAACATACTGGCTGACAGGTTCGGTGAAGACGACTCCACCCCCTCCCCCCCACATGGAGAGATGTCTGTACCAGCGGATTGTGGCCCCCGAATGTTCTGTACCGCACAGGTGGGACATGCTCTCTCCAAGGTAGTGAACACAGCATCCATGGGACCAGCTGGTGTCCCGACTGTGTACTCCGTGATCTCATTGAGGAATTAGACCCACAGTTAGGACAGCTGTTTGATCTTAGCCTCACCTCGGGTAACGTACCCAAGTTGTGGCGCACGGCGAGTGTAGTCCCACTTCGCAGGGGCAGTGCCTCCACTGACCCTGGCTATTACCGTCCCATTAGCATGAGATGCCTTATCTGGACAGACATGGGGAAGGATCATACTGCAGCTCATAGATGACGACATAGGGGACCTGCATACTTTGCATCCAACGCAGTTTGGCTTGGTCAGGGGCAGATCATGCATTTAAAACCTGGTTGACGTTTTAGGGACAGTCACCGAGGCCATTGATGAGGGTCATGCAGTCCATACAGCCTACCTCGACCTGGCAAGGGCCTTCAAGACAATACCCCCCTCGGGTATCATTGATAAACTCATCGGCTTGGATGTGAACACGTACATCACAGGATGGGTTGCAAACTGGCTAGGTGACACAACCCACGCGGTCATAGTTGCTGGCAGCATGTCGGACTTACTGCCTGTCACAGGCGGTGTCCCACGGGGCTCTGCCCTGGGTCCACTCTTTTTCTACATCTACATTTCCAAAGTACAAGCACACACAGGGGGGTTAGGGCTGACATTGTTTGTAGATGACTGCGAACCGGGTGCCATAGTGGGACGGACATCTGACACTGATATCCTTCAAAGGGGCCTCACAGATATGGATATCTGCTGTCAGGGACATGGCCTACAGCTAAATGCCGGGTTATGCATAGTCATACCCATCGGGAAGAACAAGGTCACCCCTGTCCACCATATGGGCAGCAGTCCACTGATCACGGAGGGAATTACCAGGGATCTGGGGACCCAGGTTGTCAGTCACCATTCGTTCGACACACACATTGCTATGGTGGTTCGGTAGAACTTCTACATTGCCCACCTGATCGTGCAGGGATTCACATCTAGATCAGGGTGGGTCATCGTCTCCTTGTACTCATTACTCATTAGACCTATGATTGAGTACATTGCCCAGTTCGGAAGGTATCTGACACGACACCTACAGCAGCTGGGAAGGCCCCATAGGTTCATCGTCAGACAGATGCAGGGTGTCAGGGATTTGTGTTATGCTGCCCCACTGTAAGGACTCCTGCTCCATTCAGTCACATACCACTTGCTCAGTGGTGACCTGTGCCTGACATACGAGGCCATGTCGACCCATATTTGATGACTATGCTTCACCTATTGGATCTACATCCCTCAGAACCACAAGGGCAGGTGACGTGAACCTTGACACGGTCATTAATAGAATGTGTTGGAGTGACACATACATCACCCAGACACTCACTATGCTGTGGAACAACATCACAGTACATGTGAGGCAGAGAACCTTGCTAGCCTTGTTCGAGGGGGATCTTGTCCATTGGATGGGGGATTGCAGATATACCCCAGGGATTACATCATTGTCACTGCTTGACAGAGGTACAGCAATATAATAGGCATTTTATCTCCAGACTGGAGGGTTGGCAAAGGTAACATAACTGTGGCCTAGGGTTATGGCTGCCCTTGGGTAGATAGCCTACTCTGTACCTATGGACCTATGAACCTATGTTCATAGTTTGTCCCATTCACACTTGTCTATCCCCTATCCTCATTCTTATGTGTATATTTCTGTGGCACGTGATTGAACTATGTATTACCTGCAGGTATGCTGTCTACAGTACACATATGTCACAGTTGATTACAGTGTATCTGTGTACCTACCTCTGTGAAACTAAGGACTACCACACATCCTTCACAGCATTACATGCATATGTCCATTTTATTATTCTTTGGCCTGAGGGGGGGTGTTAAGGCAACGGTTCCACGTGTCCCTGTTTGTGCACGCGTCATGGTGGTCTTTGACCAGCCTCCGTTGCTGTCGTGGGATGGACGGTAGTGTTGGTGTGTGTTTGGCATGTGTTTTCACTGCCGGTACATCTGTGGGAGGTGGGGTTGGCACATGTTCCTCTTTGCAGGGGGCCCCATCCTGGACATTTGTGCCATGCATCTACACTTGGCACGTGCCATATGTCCTGTGCTATTCCCACAGTCGTGTATGCCTTCCTGCATTACTACTGCGTGTTACTGGCTGTTTGTATCTGGTACGCATGGCTATTATGGTGGATAGCTTGGCCTATTCCCATGCTATGACATACCCATCCATCCAGGCATATACATGTTATTCCGTCATTTGCGTTGGCCGTGGGTGTTTGGCCGTCCGGCAATGCTACTCTCAACGTGTGATGTCCCATCTTCCCCTTCTGTGTCTGTGGCACCCTGTTGGGGTGTCCTGCTTGGTGGGCAGATGTTCCGCCATATGTGTTGTGTTTGACATGTCTGCATAGCTAATCATCGGTACGGTGGCTGAACATACCGCCTTGTCCAGATGTGTACAGTTATGGGCACCGTGGCGTGTGCACACCTATGGGGTTTCGACAGGTCCATACCACATGCGGGATGTACACATTCTGCCGACACATTCACATGCAGCCATTTGGATATCTGTACCTGAGGTGGGATGTTAACATGTGGGGTACATATTTGCCCGCGTGGCACTGCCTAGGACAATACTTCTTACTACATTTCAGGTATGCCCATTGTGTGTAGGTGTGTAGCTGCGCAAGGCTGCTAGCTGGGTTGGGTGCACGGTCGTACATGGGTGCGGGTTACATGCTATGACTGGGCTGTTGTGTATTAAATTTGCATGCATGAGTTCCGTTTCTGGATATTACACTTAGGCATACGCCGTCCTATGTGTATGCGACGAGCACGTTGCTGGGTGTAGTACATGTTGCTATGCACATGTTTGCCTGTGTTTAGGGTATCTTGTTTCCTTCTTGTTGTTATATCGACACGGCTACCCGGCTGTGTACTCTCACTACTGCTGGTGACCATGCCCATGTCGCTACTTCTATGTCGGTGCGGCACGCTGACATGCTGCGGTACACCTTCACTGGGTATGCCCACTGACAGTGCATTGCGGGACGGACACAGTATTACACGTATCCTTTGTTCCTTGGACGGGTACACTTTGGACTTCGTGGGTTAATGTTTGCTTCTCCATTTTGTGTGAACGGGTACTATGTTGCATAGTCTGCGTACGTTTCATTATCCACGGGCCCTGGCTGGTGCGGTTACTATTGCAGGCGGCCTGTGGAAGTCAGCACTTTAGGTTGCTCATCGCCTGCCGGCTTGGCCATGCCTCCGGACGCATCCTACTTGGGCTCGCTCACGTGCCCTCCGCACATGTCTGTGGTTGTGGCGCGCACTCATTACTATGCATATGGCGCTGCTACGCCGATTATTCACTGCACTGCCGGTGCAAGCCTTATACTGGCCTTGCGCCGAGCTTCATGAATCCCGGGGAGATAGTTCTAGATTACATCATTTTAATTATTTGATGATATCCAACAACTACCTTTCATACCTTCTACTTTCACTTTCATTTTCAGACTCTTCAATTCTTCCTCACATTCAGCCATTAGAGTGGTATCACCTCCATATCTGAGGTTGCTAACATTTTTCCCATTTATTTTGATTCCATTATCTGATTAATTTTACTCAGTATTCCATATGACATACTCAGCATATAAATGAGATATGTAGAATGAAAATACATAATCTTATCTTGCTCCTTTCTCACGCTCAAGCCATTCAGTTGTTCTATGTTCAGCCCTAATGATTGTTTCTTCTTCTGCATACAGATTCTTCAGGAAGCATATAAGGAGATCTGGTACCCCCAATATCCTCAAAGCATTTGTGAAAGTTGTTACGGCCTATACAATCAAAAGCTATGGAACAGTCACAAAAGCAGAAGTAAATATTTTTCTGGAGCTCTCTTGCATTCTCCATTCTCCAGTGGATGTTAATTATTAGATCCCTGGTGCCTCGCCATCTTCCAAAACTAACTTGTATACCTAGTAGTTCTCTGTCCACATAATGTTGGAGTCTAGCTTGCAGGATCTTGAGCATTACTTTGCTAGTGTTTGAAACAAGTGCAATTTTCAATAATGTGAGAACTCACCATCATCATTGCCTATTTTGGGAATGGAAAATAAACTAGCCTTTTTCAATCTGCTGGCAAATTCCAAGCAGTACTGTGCAGTATAGTTTTGCAGGATTTTAAGCAATTCAACTAGAATTCCATCACTTCCTGCAACCTTGCTGTTAACAAGGCTTTCTAAGAACCATTTAACTTCACTGTATACAATGTTTGACTTTAGATCGGAGAACATATGTGTCAGTGATGTTAAGGTAATTCTTATATATTTCTGTATATTCCTGCCTACTGATCTTAATATCTTTTGCTTCTTTTAGGTACCTCCTATCTTTGTCTTTTATTATGCCAAGTTGTACAAGGAAGTTTCCCTTAATATCACCAGTTTTCTCAAACATATATTGTCTTTTCCTTTCTATTGTTTTTCTTCCAGTTCTTAGTACTACTAACTTAACTATGCCTCCTTATCTCTTGTTGCTATCCACTGAAACTAACCATTCATCTCAACATATATTATTCCTGTTTCATTTGCAGTTTGCGCTCCTTCTTTCCTTAGCCACTTCTAAAGCATCCACAGACAAGTATTTCACCTTCTTAGTTATCTTTCTATCTGGAATATTTTGATGCCACCCCCTGGATAATATCAAGAAATGTTGTCCATATTTCTTCAGCTACTCTGTCATTCAGCTTAATCCCGTAAATCTATGATTCACATCTACTACATACTCACTTGGAACATTGTTGACCATATATCTCACTGGCCTAGATGATTTTCTTCAATTTAATTCAAAACTTTTTTAATAAGAAGCTAATGGCTTAAGCTACCATCCACACCAGGTATTATTGTTTTTTAGACTACACAAAACTCTTCTACCTCTGACTGCAAAGTATATAGACAGTTTGATTTTGGTGTTTACCAGCTAATGGCCATGGGTAAAACTATCTCTAATGCTGCTGAAAGAGGTGTGGAAAGTGAACAAGCATGACAACATTCTTCTAGTCTATGTCCTCCTTCATTTTGTACTCCAAAGACAAACCTGTTCATTATTCTAGTTGTGCTTTCACTACCGAGTAATGTATTCCAATAATCTGTGATGAATGCAATATATGTTTTTGGTAATATTTCTATACATTGCGGAAGAGACTAATCTAATCAAATTGTTCCTCCACAGTATCTGTAGTTGGAGTATAAACTTGAATCACTGTAATGATGAATGGCTTCAATTATGCTCTGATTGAGATCATTCTTTCATTTTTGGATTGCAACAATGAGCACTACTCTATTTTTTTCTGCAGAATTTATGATCACAACAGAAGAAATGATGATTATCTGTTGTAAAATGTTCAAATCCAGGTTGTTTTAGTGCACTGAATCCCAAGATGCCAATTTTTAGTCTTGTCATTACTTATCAATGTTATTATTACAATTAATAGCAGCTTACCAGATGACCTCAGTGATGATATGATACCTGAAGACATGATCCTCCTTCCTCCACAACAAAATATTTATTACAAACTACTCTTGAAATCAAATCAATTCAATGGAAAATAGTAGAGCACTATGACTCACTACATCTGGCCATTGCTTCTTCAGTTGCACTCTTATATCTATCATGGGGAAATATATTCTTAGCTGAATAGTTAAAATAAGAAACAGAGCATGCCCTTGGGGTGATGCAGCGGTTAACACTGTTGCCTCACAGCGAGAGGTTTTCTGGTTCAATTCTTGGCTGGGGTGCATTCTGTGCAGAGTCTTAATGCCCTCCCTATATTCATGTAGGTTTCCTCTGGGGGCTTAGTTTCTTCCCACATTCCAAAGACATGTGATAGGTGGATTGGACACACTAAACTGGTCATAGGTATGAGTGTGTCTGTGAGTCTATTGTGCCCAACCCCATGTGTAAACATGGGAGGAGTTGGATGCCAGGCTTGCAACCTGACCCCATAAAAACTGTAACCGCTATTGAAACAATGAATGCTGGAGAGTGCTCATTGCCTGATATGCTAACTGACGGTTTACTATCGATTTTAGAATGGAAATGCTCTGCATATGGACAATTCGAAACTGGGATGTTCAAATCACCATCTTGCTGAACATCTATGTGTTCAAAAGGTTATATCAGCAAATGCACTGTGCATTCACTGATATAAACTCAACATACTGTATGGAGATTGTGGTACAGTGCAGTGTGGAAACTCATCTATTTCCTCACTGTAGTGCGATCTCAGAGTTGGAATATATAGTTAGCAGGGGGTGTGGGGGGGTGCAGAGGGGCTTGCCTCCTACAAAAATTTGATGTGAGGTATAGGAGTTTCACTTACATGAGCTCCTGTACAGGCATCATGTGATCTTTTCAGACACAATGTCAAATCTGCTGAATTCAATCAGCTGATTCGACGTCGTGCCTTAGCAGTAATGTTGTTTTTCCTTTGCTGTGAGTCGGTCTTGCTAACGGTATTTATTTTGCCATTAGCAAAAATTATGGTAAACCCTGACTAGCACAGAGTGGATGAGAGAAAGAAAGCAAGATCACTGCCTTGGGTAAATAAATCCATCACTGACCTCATTAAGCTTAGACATGCCACCTGGAGGATATACATAAAATGATAGGTAATCCTCAATCAGTGTTTAGAAATAAGGAACTAAGAAATACATGACAAATTTCCCTTAGAAGAAAAAAATTAATAAATCCTAATCCTAATGTAGTATAGAAACAAAAACAATTGATCATCCTTCTGGAATACTTTCAAAAAGTAGCAGAGAAACAGAAAATCTTGAAAGCCAATGAACTGAAACTCCCCATTGGCCAAGCTACTGTTGAAACTTTTACCATGCCTTTTACATTTATCATTGATAAATACTCCTCTGTCAACTACTGTGACCCATTATTTCTAGATGCCTAAACCCAGTATTTTGTTACATTTTGCCTGCAGGGTATTTACTGTAAAAGGAATCAGAAACTACTACACAAAAGTAAGTCTCATGTTTCATCTTTGATGGATATTTCACTAGCTTTCCTAGAACAGCTAGCTGGTCGCCTTACCTACCCCTACTCTTATTATACATCAAAGCCTGCAGGAAGAAATCCTTGCATCCAGCTGGAAGGAATCTAAGCCTATCCCTTATTTAAATTGAAAGACAAATATTAAGTCAAAAACTGAATACCCATCTCCAACCTAAGCCCCCCATTTGAATTATTTGATAGAGTAGTGATCACTCAGCTAATGGGTGGCCTTAGCCAGTCACAATGCATTAAGTAAAACTAGGTGTGTTTCACTGTAGGAATAGTATTCAATCAGCATTTGGTTGCACAAACAGATTTTACTGATTCTGAATGTGATACTGGGAAGAAAACAGGTGTTCTGTTCATTGGCATCTTAAAACATTTTGATGCAACAAACTATGCCTTATTACTGCATAAACTACATGGTATGTGCTATTCAAATACAGAAATCCAGTGGCTCAAACCGTACCTATCCAACGGAATTTAAACTGTGTCCTGGAATTCATGCAGGAATTTTAAATTCAGAGCTAAACTCTGTGTACCTCAGGGTAATATACTTGATACTTGCTATACTAAAGACATGCATCATCATACTAATGGTATGAAGCTACTAAGATATGCATATGAGTCCACCTTTATTTGTAGTGCACCTAAAACAGCATTGGAATAATGATTAGTCCATGCACTTACATCATAGCTTCAACAATCCAAACTGATTGTTACTGAACAGAAAACAAAACTTTTGATCTTTTCCCCATGGCAAAAAAAAAATCTGAATTAGCTTTCCTGTCTCCATCAGATATACTATATGCAGACAGTGAATTTCCAACAAAAAATATGGATAAAAATTGACAACAGAACATGTTAATGCAATAGTACATGATATTCCCCAAGGACATGGAGCTCTATATCACATAAAGCATTGTTTAGTGCCTTTATCTAGGATAACCCAGGTCAATGTACTACTTATTTGTAATCTACTTTATGGAACTGCACTTATCAGTAACCCTAACAAGGCTGTTCTCCACAAACTAAAATCCACCTATTTCAAATTTGCTAGATTTGCTGCACAGCCCTTGTATAGCCCACAAACATGTAATATAGTCATTCATGCACAAATTGTTATACAGCTGTACCTGCTTCTCACTATCTTTTTGATTGCCCTGTGATAAAACTAGGAGACCGCTATGGTCGGCCAAAAAAATGTCTTCAGGATATGTGGTGAGATATACCAAAATAGGTTATCATGCTCCTAACTACATCTTTACTACACTATGGAAATCATTATCTCTGGAGCTACATAACATAAGCGACCTTATTTCCTTCAAAAACCAATCAGAAATATATGGATGTGGAAGAAATGTACTACTATTTAAAAATACACAGAGAAATGCAGTGCACAGAATAGTAGTGTGGTAAATGAAAATGCCATTAATTCCTTTTTAAAATGGAATATACAAAAATATGTATTTTCAGAGTGAATAAAAAACTATTTCTATAATAGAAATAAAGGAACAAATTAAAAAGCTGAAGGAAACTAAAGCTCCAAGGAATGATAACGCCATTCCTGAGTTATATAAAATATTACCTCACAATGTCTTATCTCTGTTACAAAGAATATTGACAGAAATTAAAATTGCATTAAAAATAACTTCCATTATGGAAATATAAAATAATTTCTCCTTTAATAAAGCAGGATAAAGATCTATCTCCCTTTCTTCTTTATTATAGACCTGTATTATTACTGAACCATCATTAGAGAATGTATATGTCAGTCTTTGCCAATAGATTTAAAAAATAGGCCATTTACTTTAATAGAGGAAGACCAACATGGCTTTATGCTAACAATTAACAAGAACTATCTATAATTAGTATAGATCTAAATAAATTATTCAGTACAGTTAACTGGCTTTATTTGACTAAAGTGTTAAAAATATACAGAGTTGCATGTAATCTTAAAACTCATCTTAATCATCATTATGACAATTAATTCTCATATGTTAAACTCAGCTCTTTTATTTCTCAGTAAATAAAGCTAAGCAAAGGCAAGAAACAAGGTTGTCCATTGTCTCCTTTATTATTTGCTTTGGCTATTGAGCTTCTAGATAACTGAAGAATAGGATTCAAAATACATTATAAGTACACTTCAAAAACTCATTTTTTTACTCATATTACACTGTTAACAGTAAGTGATATTGATTCTTCTCCAATAAATGTGGAAAAAGTCATTACATACTTTGAACTGAAGTCAGGTCTAAAGTTCAGTCATAAGAAAACTTATTAATTAACAAAAAGTTGACATATTTAATAGAAACTTACAGTGAATTTAAATGTGACTGCAAAGAGATGAAATACTTTGCAGTTACTCTTAAATGCAATAAATTATAAAAAAAAAAATATCTCCAGGATTTAATAAAATGCATGTAGGCATAATGTAGAGCCTACATAGAGTGGCACCATGTCCATGTGCACAGTTCCCCCTCAGCAGCACGCCATGCATATTAATCATGGTGCATTGCCAAGAGAGAGACGAGGAACACGGTTATTGGATCAGTGTAGGGAGTGTAGTTTTAACTGTGTCCGCAGATGGGAAAGACACTCTCTGCACTGTCCAACTGTAGTATATAGATGTATTTTTTTTTTATTTAAAATTCATATCTGCATGATGCGGCACAGAGCACAGCTAAGTATTGCTGAGACACCAGCCAGGCATCTAAATATAGAAACTAGATGCATTTAGTTACTTATTTAAATGTCAGATTTAAGCGTAGCTGAGCATGTTTGCATGGAGCAGTACTCAGCAGTGCGTATACGTAGCTCAGAGGTATATGTAAAGATATAGCAGAGTTTCACATAGCCACATAGCCAAATGGGTAGAATTACAGCCTTATGAGCAACAGGTGCAGGATTTGAATACATAAAAGGGAAAATAAGCATTTAGTTTTCAAATACAAATTATGCCAATTACTTTTAAATTCTGGGCCGCTGCGCTCCTCAAAGCTCTGCTAAGACCTGCTAAGCACTGCATAAACACAATAATGTCTGAAAATGTTTGTGTACTGCTTGGCTCTGCTTAGCTGGTTTGTGTACAAATAAGCACTGATAAGCATTTGGGGCATTGGGTTTTTGCATTATTCAGCTTAGCTGCGCTGGTTTGCATGCTGCTAAGTGACACTCCACATTTTTAAATATTGCCTAATGGTATGTAAGGGTGGGCAAACAGGCTATATTACGTCCAATCGGCAGGAATACAGCATAATCCATTGGAGTTCTGTCTCTGAAGGATGCTATGGCAGGCGTTGCTGAGGGCTCACACTTTCAGGCACAGTGTTGGGGCATCCCGGAGTCCAAGATCTTGGTCGGACTCCTTGTAAAAAAACATGAAGGCTGGCTTCTGCAGGGAGATTACCAGAGCTCAAAGTGCAAGGCAGAGGCCTGGGCCCCACTGGCAAGGGACCACACCAGTGCAACTGGTGTTCCCTGCACAGATGAGCAGTGTCATCACCACTATGATGACCTGAAGAGATGTAAGGGGGATATCTTGGACATCTGGGTCTAAGAATTTTGGGCAGGGGATGTCCCACATAAATGTAAGCACTTTTACCTGTGTACCACTAATATCTAATCTGAATGTCTGCTAAACTGGTATGCATAATGGTGTTCTTCTCTCCTAAAAGCTGCAGATGAGAGGGCTTGCAACCTCAAGGCACATGCCAGCCACTTGGCCAGGTTGCACTGTGAGTGTGGTGAGTACAGGTGTATTATGCTAACTATAGTCAAATAAGCAAGAAATAATAAAGCATCAACTACAATTAGGTATAAACAATAAAGATTGTATTGCAATGAATATGGACGTAGAGCTGTACTGCAATAAGTGAATACTGCCAACTGTAGTGCAATAAGCAGGGATGAGTAAAGCATTAACTGTAAGAAAGTATATACAATAATGTTTTTAGTGCAATAAGTGTAAAATTACAGCTGTATTGCAACACCTGTATAATCACAACTGTTGTACAATAAAAATGCAAAATTATTTCAGGAACTGCATGAAGGTATTTCTAATAAAGTCTGTTATGCAAGAAGTATGTTAGTAGAACTGTTTTGCAAGAAATTAATTATGACAACTGTTGTGCAATAGAAACACAAAACAATACCAGCACCTGCATGAAGGTATATCCAATAAAGTCTGTTGTGCAATAAGTGTGGAGTCATAGCTACATAATGCTCATAACTTCTTTTTCCAGATCAATGTTGATTCTAGGCCACTATTGTTCACATAAAGCTCTGTCATGCACAAACAGCAGGTAAGTAGGGTACATGGGTGAGGTAGCCCACTCCATGATCTGATATTGTTTGTTGACCCCACAGATATTTAAAGCTACTAACAATATATCGTGTACACCTGCAGTCTATATGGTAATGTACAGGATACCTACTATATCTTTTATGCTTGTACTTCATGCATGTGTGTTCTACTGTCACTGAAAGCTAGTAAAAAAATGTAGTAGTACCACCAGTTCATATTTTGTTTCCAGGTAAGCTGTAGGCAAATATCAGTCAATCAGTAATCAGCAGTGACTCAGTAGCTTAGTTTGTTAAATGCACTGTGTAAAGTACATGTTGGAACATGCAGACCAGGGTTGGAACCCAGTGTTAGGTTTCATTACATAATGCTCACAACTTCTCTTTCCACAGAAAGTACTGGTAAATAGGTGAGGTAGTCCTGTATTATCAATAAATAATTGTGTGTCTAGATGTCACAGACTGTTTGAATCATTAGCAAGAATGTGAAAATACAGCATAAAATAAAGGAAATAAATATTATAATAATAAAACAAAGTGAAATACATGCATCTATATCACAAGATTGAACGCTAAAAATAGCAAATGTTCTTTTATCGAACTTAAAAACGTGAAACCTTAAAATGTCGAAGGAACAGATCAGTGATTTTTTCCCAGGGAAAAAAAATTGCTTATCTAAAAAAAAAAAACAATGCACAGGCAAAATAAAGTAGGGGATTGTGTCCCCCACCCCCAACTTAAATATAACAACTACATGATCGTACCACAGTGGAGAAAAGAGCAAAGTCCGAAGAACGGCCCATAGATTTTTTTCCCTGGGAAAAAAATCGATGTTCCGTGTCTTTGACATTTTCAGGTTTTGTGTTTTAAATTTCAATATAAGAGCATTCGCTTATTTAAGTGTTCGCTCTTCTGATAGGAACCTAAATACGTAACATGTGTATTCTTGGTATGGCTTTATGCCTGGGGTGTCTGTAAAAACATTGCTATAGCCAATTCATATATGCCATGCAGATGTCCTCTGCAGTCACTGTTATTGGGTTCTACCCCCATGCCTGCTAAGCAAGGCATGATAGTTGTTTAGTTTCTCTACTGTAAACATACATGTCTCTCAAGTGTCAAGCTCTCACATAATGTAATCAGTAGTGTGTAATCCCTCTGTCACAGATTTATCATTGTCATGATTACCTAAATAGCAGAGTATCAATACATCAGTTCACAGTACACCTTGTTAGTTATATAGGTCCACTGATGTGCACATGTTCTGTGTAGTTGTGTACCCATAGTTGTTACTGCTTGGCCCATACTATCCCATGTGGATAGAATGAGATGTATGCATTTGCTACAGCAGCTATAGGGGACTTGTACACATAAAGAAATGGCAGACCTGTAGAGTGGATAGTAGTACTGTTGTCAAGTATATAGGCAATAACAGTACTAATCCCTTGTTTTTTCTGTCTCCTTACCCCTTATCTTCATTTATTTATTACTGTTACTCATTGGTTATTGTTCACTATTAACATATGTTGTTACATTCAACTGTATTTTGGAGCATGTGTTTATTATTGTTATGTATTATAATGGTTGCATATTAACATATCTTGTTGAATTACCTATTTTGTTGGCCTTATGCTGTAACTGTTACTGGCATGCTGTTATTATACTGACTGTTCTGTTATTTATTGCTGTGTTTCACATAATATGCATTGCTATAAACTTGGGTTATTTCCACTGTTCTGGCATGCTGTTATTATAACAATATGTTTTGTTCATAACTAACCTATACTTATTGCTATACCTCCATCACCACAGCATGTCAGGATAGGCTGGTTCCCATTGATCTGCCTACCCTACCTCAACTGGCTATGACACCGAGTCCTGGCATGTCTGGGACCCAAGCTGGTGGTGCCCCCTCTGCTTCCCCTGCACCACCTGTGTGTCAGATAGAACTGCCTCAGGGGATGGGGCCTGGCTTCCCCTGGGGAGTGTTGGCAGAGGTGTGGTAGTCACCCAACAGCAATTACCAGCCATGGTGTGCAGGATTGTTCACTGGATCTATGAAGGTCACCTGTGCCAGATTGAGGGCAACATTGACCGACCTGGTGAGGCAGGCTGGCCCTGACACCCATCCTCCAGCACATCCACCTTCAGGCTGTGAATGAGCAGGGTCGACTGCCTATGGTTGGGGACCTCAGTCATGCTGCTGCCATCTGGATGCACATGCATCTCCCATTCCACAATGCCCACCCCATCCAAGGTGTTTACCCCCCTTATGTGTCACACACCTCCCCTGTCTGCTGTCTTGTATGTCTGCTATTGCATCCTCTCCTACCCAAATGACCTCCCCACACATACCTATGTCCCTTCCCCAACATTCCACTCTCTCCTTAAAAAAATGGACACCTGTCCCACAAAAATATTGCCCAATACATAGCTCTCCATTTCACACACATGTCCAATGGACACATCTAATGTGGTCCAATTGGCTTGACAACACATTTATGTTGTCCTCACCCCTCTCTCTGGGGGTTGAGAGTCCAAATTCATCTACAAAATCTGTCAAAATGCACAGCTGTTGCTGTACAGGAAATGGATAGCTATAGTTCTTTCCTACACCCTTCCTGCACATCCCTACCCACTCTTCTCTATGCCCCCCACTTGCCCTCATTTCACCACTGTCATATCACCCCCTTTTTCTTTTCTTTATATTTTTTATTGCAAGTTTGTGCTGATTTGTGTGGAGCACTTCACTTAGCTCAGCTTAAATGAGCATTAAAAGCTTTAATGTCTATATGTGTCTATGACAGTGTTACTCACATGTAGAAAATAAACACCTCTGGCAAGTCTCTAACCTGGGCCCCACTCAACTATAGCACAGTACATTAATCCACCATGCTACACAGGTTTTAGGTTGCCCACCTGTTTCTAGCCATACATACGGACTGCTACCTACTGCCATTAAGCATGTAAATGACATATAAAAGGAATGGGAAAAATTGGAGTGTATCTTGGACCCTGGTGCAATAATACACCAATGGAGAGCCAAAGACATACCAATGGATGTACATGAGGCCTGTGATAGCAGGTATATGTGCTCTTTTATCAGCAGCTTGTGGAAAGACACCTGCTAAGGCAAATATGGCAAAGTACATGTACAACTGGGTCCCTGGTGCAGAAATACAACTATATAAAGGCATACACATACTCATGGATGTCAAAATGCCTCTCACAGCCTGTATATGTACACATATATCTTGCAAATACACATGTGTTTGCAGTGTTTCAGTAGCTCAGTCAGTTAAATGTCTTGCATGCAGTACATTTTGCCACAGACAGTCCTGGGTTTGATTCCAGTGTTGCGACACACTTCAATTACATAATTGTGCAGACAGCAAGTAATGATTGTGTCTTCCAGTCTTAATCCACACAGTTCATAGCTGCTTAATTAACTGCTACCCAGTTTTACAAGATAAAGGCCTTCAGCCAGAGACACAATGCACATATCCATATAACCTAACTATATGTTGCCTACCACTCTGTTATTTGCACTGTTGCATAACAGATGTACTTTACACACATGCACTGATTGGACTGTATAGAATACCCTTGCCCTAGGTCTGCCATAATGATAACCCTGACACAGCTGCCACAGTTACACATACAGCTTGCTAACAAACCAGCCCTATGTGTTGTAGGTATGTAAAGGTAGCGGCTACAAGCTTACCATACCTCCCAACCCCCTAGAGCAAGGGATCTGGACACAGCCATACTTATTGGGGGGGCAAAGGCCAAGAGATAAGCACATGTTCAAAGGTTTGTCACTGCAAAGATAGTAAGTTGATAGAATAACAGCTACTGCATTAACATGCATATTCTGATGGGTATGAAGTGTGGCACTCACATGTCTCTATTTCCTTACTGACTTCAACCCACAATGTTTGCCAGTGAACTGCCAGATGACCACAATGTTATGGGACACTGAACAAACATATGAGACAAAACTGTACACATACTTCAGAAATCTCTACAGTGGACAGTAATTGTACCTACCCTCTGTGATGATGTAGTCTCTACACCTCAGTAATGTCCATCTCAAACAGTAAGAAAGGGTTCAAGGCCTACATTAAGGGCTTATATATTGCACTGTGGTGACATGTCATTGGCTACTGATACTGCAATTCAGCTATTTTGGCTGCAATTAGCAATTCTGAGCCACTGATTGGTGCAGAGGCAATTGACTACTAATGAGCCTACTTTCAAAAGGCAAGCAACTGGTGCTGGGGAACAGGTCTGTATTAGATCTCAGGCACACAGACAGTGTATGTTACAAGCTTTACCAGAGGAAAGATTCAATAAAGGAATACTGCACTCGACTAGGTATGTAATAGATGTCTCCATATAATGGGATGCAGATGGGAGGATGGAGGTATGGGGATTAGGGAGTACAGCAGTAGTCTTGTCATAGATCCATGGTATTGAGATGTCGTTGATAATCTGCTGTCCTACACCTACAGGCATGATGCACACCTGTCTCTGCTTTCCAGCACATTACAGCTCTGTCCCTATCAGTCCCTCCCACAACGGTTGGCTGTTCTAGGAAAGTTAGTGGATTACATGTAGTACATAGTGACAATAACTAAGGATGTACACTCCTGTAACAACACCAAACAATGTGCTGTATGTCACCTCCTCTCATTTTATGAATGCATCGCATACATAGTTCTAACATTGTAAAAGTGTCCCTGAATGTCCTTGTACTCTGGCTATGTCTCTTTGTCATTGGCATGTGTCCCAGTTTGGTTGAGAGCTGTGCAAAACATACCTGTCAACTTCCTGCAGCAAGAAATCAGGACAAAGCCATAATTAATGGTGGGCCAAAGGACCAAACTCAGTGACAGAGTGTGTGTGTGTGTGTATATATATATATATATATATATATATATATATATATATATATATATATATCTATATATATATATATATATATATATATATATATATATATATATATATATAGATATATATATATATATATATATATATATATATATATATATATATATATATATATATATATATATATATATAATGTAAGAGCATGAGTAGACTAACACATATCACTGTAGCATAACTATTTTCTGAGAGGTATGATGTGTGAAAGTCAGACTCTGACTGTATATTCTGACATCAACCATCAATGATTGGCCAACCATTTGTCAGATGTCTACAGGTTTCTGTGAATAGGACCACATGTATGAGGCAAACATCTTGACATTTTGCAAACATCTGTATAGTTGAGAGGTATGATGCCAACAGAGGACATATGCAGCAGGTTTGCATTGTTTTCTGTCATTTTGGCACACTGGTGTTGCTGGACTGTCACCATATAGTTATTATAATAACACACTGCTATTTGTCTGACATTGGCCATATGACATATCAGTGAGAATTTGCCCATTAGGGACACACCACAGTTGGCAGCAGTGATGGGTGTAGGGACATACAGCAGAATCTGTAGACATAACCCAGTATTGCTAATAACTTGGTGATATCCACACATGTAGTGTATTTCCAGACTGTGAGGTATGACGTGTGAGGGAGCAGTATATAGTGCAGGCCATTATGGGCATGCAGGATCTGTACATAGTGGATGTCCATGTATCTGGTCCTGTAATCTGTTCCCCTCTTGTTATCTTTCAGGAATCATGTATCTCAGGAGACATCAACCATTCGCAACTCCAGAGAATAACATAATACTGGATGGACTCAGGCACCACCATCACAACTTGCTTAGCAGAGCTTGGTGCAATTGTGACCAGTGAGTAGCATTGTTGGCAGACCTTGTGTGGGCTGTTAATTAGATTTGCCAACAGGACAGGATCTATGAGCAGGTCTGACACCAGGCCACAGATATGGTGAATGCTGCACCCCATAGGGAAGCTGTTGTTTCCAGAGATTGTGCTGGCACCAGTGGAGGACATACAATGGAACAACCACTCTCAGCCACAGAGGAATTCCTGGTGAAGCTAGGATCAACCAACAGCTCCCAGGCATCCATCACACTATACATCCTGGAGGTGGGTGCCACAGCATCCACAGAAGATGAGCATCCAGGTAAGCTTACTTTGTTCACCAGTGTAATACTGTATTAGTCATTGTGGCAGGCTGTGCATACCAGTACATGGGTGTCAGGTCTATCTGCATTGGGGCGGGGGGTTGGGTTTTCTGCAGAGTTGTGCACACATACTCAGAATGTCAGCAGTATAGCCATTATCACAGTAGCTACTGTACATGTGGATATATGCACATATTACCTTATAGTGTTGCTGCATTTGTTGGTGCTGGCAATACCTCTCCCTCACCTTTTCATAGGTCCATCAGGTGTGGCTGAAGCCTGTGGTCCTGTACCTGGTAAGTGTGATACTAGTATTTTATGGATCATATACATCCTAAGAAAGTTAAGGGCTGTCATTTCACCCTATGTACAACTGTTGTGCTTAGCCATAGTAGACTATTTGTATGTTCCAGTCTGGAACAGTTAACCATAGTGCATAGACTGAGTAATCACAGGTGTGTATTTGTAAAAACAATAACATGTTTGCACTTATAGTTTTGAGCGACTATGCAGCCTGCTATACATGAAGAAATTACTTCAAGATGCCTGTTCAAACACAATAGGAAGATGGTACATACCTGAGGCAGTGATATTACAAATGACATATCATTCTCAAGATAGGTGTACTGGGTTTTGTGTTTATTTCTATCATATCTGCTGTCATATTGCATACCTTACAGGTTTATTTTACTGGCAACATTAACTGGATGTAGCTGAAGTGCATGTTATAAAGGGCCTGACTTGTCTGTGTATGTCGTTGTGAGTTTGTTGTGCATGGGAGCAGAGATGAGAAGATGTGGCACATGTAATGCTGTTGTGAATCCTTATCTGTATGCATCTATGTGGATTACCATACGTAATAGTGTAGGTGGTAATGTATTGCTTTTGTCCTGCTTCTCACAGGTGAATGAGGGGGTTGGCATCTGTCCTCCTCACAACCTGATGTCAGTGTCTCATCGGACTCTGATGATGATGATGGTGGCTGGTGGCCATAGTAAGGCACAGGTGGGGTTGTTGGGGGCTGAATCTGTCCAAAAGGTTGACACATATAGTCAGTATGCCCACATGTACCCAGTCCCCAGAGACCACAAATACTGGACAGTCAGAGGGTGATGACATTGCACAGGACAGTATGACAACTATGGCATCAGTGAGTGTAGACACTGGGCATTGCCAGAAAGCTGGTGAGGACCCCACACAGGCAGATTGACAGGGGTGCTCGAAAGAGGACTGATGCCCATCCACCACCTGTCAGAGGTGTTACATCACAGGTCATTCTGAATGCAACACCAGATGGATACTTAGGGTTATGGATGCAGCACGGTCTGATATCTGTTACTGCCTCCACCACACTGGTGACACCCTGTATCGGTTCACTAATGTAGTAGACAGACAGTGGGCTGAGATAGTGTCTGTCTTTCACAGCAAATTGTCTGTGCTAGAGCATCTGGTTGGAATTGGGCATCAGACACCTGGGCATAGGCCAGTAACACCATCTGCCGAGACTCAACATGGCTGTGCACACTCATGCTCCCATAGTGGCAATACCTCCAGTGCTACAGATGGAAGTGCGCTGTCCACACAACGATATGGCAGGCCATGGGCATGTGTTCCTGGGTGGTCCCATGGGGGACATGGGCCCAGCAGACAGTAGTCACCTTCAGGTACTAGCACCGCATCTGACCTTGGGCATTACTCCAGTGTTCATGGCCAAAGATGGCGAACTCTCCACTCTACCATGTATGGTCCACAGCTGCGCAACATACACATGTGTATGGCTAGCACTGGGCTTGACAGTGTACACACATACACTCCAACACTACATCACATGCAAGTCACCAATCGACACACACAGCACCCCTCCATGGCCCATCTAACCAGCAACCCCTTCCTGACTCACACACATGCTGTCAACTGTTTGGCACAGCCCAGGCTTCTGGCACCCTCACAGCACACCCTGTGCATGTGTTGATACCTGTACCACATCTCTGACATCTGTTCCATCGATGCAGTGACCTGCAAATATGTTTCTGATGCACAGGGTGACTATATTACTTTACATTTGTTTGCGTAGTGCAGTAGTGTTATGAAATGGCAGTTGCTGCGGGCCACAGCAGGTACTGTGTGCTGACATGTGTCAAGAGTACACATCGATCATTGTGCATCTTTGTTGCCCGATGATACACTGGTGGTAGTGTTACAGAATGACAGGTGTGTCATGGACCTGTGTATGTTTTTGTTCTAGGAGTCTGAGCGGTTAAACTATGGACACATGGAGGCAATACAGCAGCACTGGATGCAATTCAGCACAGCAGAAATATGACATCAGCAAGGTATGCAGTATATGTGCATGGCTCCCTAGGTGCATATGTGTAGAACAGTGTGTCATTGACAACAGGGACAGTCAGCTTCATCATGCTTTCATACCCTGTGATAAGGTCTGCTACCCTTGATACGTGTCACCTGGGTATTCTGCACATACACATCTAGATGGTGGTGGACATCAATGATGCTTATGTAGAATAGGGCAATTTAAGGCCAGCGGCACATCACAGGGCCATAAAAAGCATAAACATTGCACTGAGGTGGGCCAGATGGGCATGTCTGTAGTGCTGCAAAAGGATATATCCACACACACACACACCAGTTGGATGCTGTGAGATTAGAATTCCTACTTATCTAGTAATACATACCATAGCTTGCAGTACTTATCGCATGTGCCACAGAGTTTATTGGATATAGTGTCAGCCAGTAGTCTAAGGTAGATGACATCAGTAGGCCTAGTAAAGGAGGCCAATGTTGAGGCGAACAGCTAGTCACAGGGCTTTAAAATGCATAACCATTGCACAGAGATGAGCCAGATGGGCACATCAGTAGTGCTACAAGGGGATATATCTGCATACATGCACACACACACACTCACACACACACACACACACACACACACACACACACACACACACACACACACACACACACACACACACACACACACACATCAGATGTCAGTCAGTGCTCTTAAGGTGGATGACATCAACAGGCCTTGTAGAGGAGGAAATATAAAGGCCATCAGCCAGTCACAGGGGCATGTGGGCATGTCCATAGTGCTGTGAGTGGATATATTGATACACACACACACACACACACACACACACACACACACACACACACACACACACACACACACACACACACACACACACACACCACACACACACACAGTTGGATGATGTGAGATTAGGACCACTAAAAATCTAGTAATACACACTAGAGATTGCAGTATTTATTGCATGTAGCCACAGCAGGTCTTGTAGAGAAGGGAATTTAGAGGTGAGCAGCTAGTCGCAGGGCCATAAAATGCATACTATTGCACAGAGATAGCCCATATGGGCATGTCCATAGTGCTTTGAGGAGATATATTAATACACACACACACACACACACACACGCACACACACACACACACACACACACACACACACACACACACACACACACACACACACACACACACACACACACACACACACACACACACACACACACACACACACACACACACACACACAAACTTGGATGATGTGAGATTAAAACTTCTACCTATCTAGTAGTACACACTACAGCTCACAGTACTTATTGCATGTGCCACAGGTTATGTCTGTTGTATATGTTGATGCAGGCACAGTACTTGTGGACTAAGCAAAGTGGCCTTGTGTTGGACAGCATGTGTGGCCTGCAGAGTGATACAGCTTAATATTGTTATTGCATGTAGTGTCTTAGGGGTGGGATATATGGTGATATCCCTGCCTTGTGTGCACACTTACCAGTCTGGCCATATGTGGATGTTTGCAGTTTGATAGGCGGACATGTGGCCAGGGACAGTATGGCCTGTCCAAGGCATGCATTGCACCGATTGTACATTACACCACCTGTGCACCTGTGTCTGTCTACAGGGTGACAGTCTGCAGGCACAGGGGTCTGGGGTGAGTGGATTATGTATTGTTACGGCCTTGGTCTGGTTCCATCAGACAACTGTTGTGATGTGTAAGTGCAGATAACCCCACCATTCCTGGGTATGTGGGGAAACTCATACGTCCCCACCCATATCTATATAAATGTGTATAACAGGGATGTCTCCTTAAATGTTGTGTGTGTACATTATGTAAGTGTGTTATGTAGATATATGTGGATGGTCCATGTATCATTGTACTTTATATAGCTATATATACATCTTATTATCATATATCTATGGGCCACATACTGATAGCTACACACATCAAGTGTGAGGGGAATAGGGAGAGACAGATATGTATAGATAGCTGAATGTATGCACAGACATATTTCCACATGCCAGGTTTTTGGACTCAAGTTAGCTAAGTGTAGAAACATGCCCAGTGTGACTGTTATTAATTACAAGGTGAATCCGGGCCAGAGCTACCTGTATTCTAGTCCGGGATTATGTGTGTTGCAGGCCATTGGCTGCTGCACCTGTTACCACACTACTGAACTTCCCTGATATTGCCCAAGGCATTCCTCAGTTATTTGCTGGCTTTAATATGTGATTCATACCTCACAACTGTAGAGAGCTTCACAGAATGTCCAGAATATTGCCTCACATGTTTGGTACATTTTACATAACATTGTGGTTTTCTGGCAAATTAGTGGCAAATCAGTGAAGGCTGAAATCAATATAGAATGACAGACATTTGAGTTTCAGACTCCATACATATCAGGAGATTCATGCTAATGCAAGACCTGTTATTCTATTGACATTCTATGTTTGTAAGAACAAATATTTAAAAAGAACCAAACGAACCATGGCACAACAGGACCCGGGAAACCAGCAGATTTGCAAGTAAACTCACTTTATTGTAGAATACAAACAAGATAAAACCAAGCGCTTTCCTTCGGTTAATACCGAGCTTTTTCAAGGTGAATGACAAACACATGCTGCTTCAATTCCAATGTTTAAATACTCATTTCAAACATCACATGATCTAATTAATTAGCAAAATACCAGTGTAGTTCGAATGCAGCCTTAACACCCTCCAAATTACAATTTAAACTACGATGGTTATATGCATAAAAAAATAAAAACCAAATCCAGTATAAAAAATGTACGTTCATTAAACCTATAAGCATCCAGGACTGACAAATGTGTATGGTAATCAACATGTATATAAAAAATATGTATCATAAAATTTTTTACAAATACAGTTTAAGGAGATTTTAGTGATGTTCCTAATCTTATGTAACTAATCCTAACCAGCTTATACACTAGAACCCCAGTTTAAAATAATGTTTAGGTTTATAATTAATTTTATTTCCTGTGCACCCAGGAAATACTAATTAGATGGTACGTCTTATGTTAAAAAATGTATCTTATATTAAAAAATGTTTTATAAACGAGCCTTTCTCAACTTAAGGACACTATTAATGTTTATAGTTTCATTCAAACCAGGCAACCTTGCTGAATCTAATTTCAGTTGCCAAAATAATTCCCTATACTCCAATCTAGTTTCCCAACTGCCACCCCTGTTACTTGTTCCAAAATCATAAATTTTATAAGCATATTGCTACAAACCTGGGAATGCTTGTAAAAGGCATTACTTTCTTTACCCTCGGATATGTCATTAAGGTGTTCATAGACCCTTTTCCTCAGGTGACGCTCAGTTTTGCCTACATAAAAACTATGGCAAAAGAGACACAGACCTAGGTATACTACACCTTTCATTCCAAAATTAAAATATTTAGCTGAGGTGAATCTAAACATCCTAGAAGGAATGTAAAGTGTGTCCTGATTAAACATAGCATGACACTGTTTACAGCTCCCACATTGGTGTGTGCCAAGCTTCATTCCCTTTTTGTTCAAATGTGGGACGTTTCTTCTCTCAAACATTTCTTTCAAATTTGTGTCTCTCCTCCTAACAAAATGTGGACGGGGTGGAATAAGGGATTTTAATCCGTCTTGTAAACTGAGAATAGACCAATATTTGTAAATAATTTGTTCAATCTTATCCGAGTTGGTGGAAAAGGTGTGAATAAAACAGTTTTTACTGTTAAATTTATTCTGATCTTTATCTTGCTGCACACTTTTGAATCCCGATCCCAATAATGGAGAGTAGCTGGTATCTCTGTTTTGGGTAACTTCCTGTGTCCAAGCATCTATCAAGGTCTCCGGGTATCCTTTTTCCAAAAAGAAACCTTTAAGAGTTTTTATTTCTTCCATAAAACTCACCCAAGTACTGCACATTCGTGATGCCCAAATTATCTGTCCTTTAACAATACCTTTCTTTTGGTATAGAGGATGTCCACTGTTAAAGTGTAAGTAAGAGGTGGAAAATAAATTCTTCCTATATACCCTTGATTGAAAATATTGTTTTTCGTAATCTTTAACCAAAGTGACATCCAAATAATTCAATCTATCTCTATCAATGTTATATGTAAACTTTAAAAATGTAGTAGTGTTATTTATGTAGTAAAGAAAGTCAAAAAGGGTGTCTTCACTACCCTTCCAAAACATACAAATGCCGTCCAGGTATCTTTTACAGTGTAGTATTTGGGGTAACCATGTACTTGAAAAAACAAAATGTTTTTCCCAGTAATATAACACCACATTGGTGTATAGGGAAGCACAGGAGGCCCCCATTGCTACCCCTTTCCTTTGACGATAAAATTCTCCATTAAAATGAATAAAATTATTCTCCAACACTATTTCCATAAATTCCAAAATAAGATTGACAATATTAGTACCCAGGCCTGATTCTGCAATCAGGATTTGGCCAAACCATTCCAGGCCAGTGGAGTGGGGAATACTCGGGAAGAGTTCGACCACGTCTACAGTGACCATAAAGATTTGTGAATCAAATAACTTCTGGTCAATGCCTCCCAAAAAATCCCAGGAGTCTTTGCATATATGTACGATGGAAGCAAAATATTGTTTTAGACTAAAATCTATAAACTTAGCCAAAGGTTCGGTGATACTACCAGAACCAGCAACTATTGGTCTAAACTTGAGTGGATCCAAGGATTTATGTGTTTTGGGAATGCCAAATATCTGTGCTGTTTTTGGCTTATCAACGTGCAAATAATTATAAAGACGTTCATTAATCACATTTTTCAGAAGATGATCATACAACTGAAAATTAATTTTAGCATAAGCAATGTTAATTTCATTTAATGATAATAACTCATATTGCTCCACATCCTGTAACATGTTGTGAATATATGAATCATAATCTGCCGAGTACATCAGAACTACTCCCCCTCCCTTGTCGGGTTTCATAATTCTACACCCTTCCTGTTTCAAAAGACTAATCAAGACTGTCTAATCTTCCTTGAGGTTAGTAGGATAGGTCTTAAAACTACATTGTTCCATTTTCCTAATATCCCTTTCAACCAGTTCCTCAAACACTTTAAGAGAAGGGTGAGTCGGGGGATTAAAAGTACTTCTCCTTGTTAAGTCATGATTGGTACTTTCTTGACCTTTAAAAAATACATTTAAATTCAACTGTCGTAAAAAAGCTTCAAATCTATCAATGTGTTTGTTAAATAAGAAGGATGCGAAGGAATGAAATGAAAACCCTTTGAAAATAAATCATAAATATTTAAAACCTGTCCCAATGTGTGAGCCATGGCCCCACTTTTATTCATGGCTTTGGACAGATGTCCTGTTATAAGAGGTTTAGATGTATGATGTGACTAGGGTACATGATGTAACACCACACACAGGGTGTCAGTCTGCATACCTCTCCCTGTACTTGCAGACTGGCCAGCATTTCGCCCCATATTTCTGATCTGTTCATCATACATTTGTGTTTTTTTCGGTACTATACAGTTAACAGTAGTCACTGCATTGTTGTAACTACTGATAGATTTCAGCTTAAATCCTACAGCTAATCTGACCTGTTGCAGCCTGCTGTTATACTAGCCATCTGCTAGGTTACTCAGAGAGTGTATAATGTCTGTCAGTACGTATGGCCCTTTGTTCCCCATTCACTTTGGATTTGTCCAGCTTTGTTGTAGCAACAGATTGAGGGGTTATGACAATCTGTGGGAATACCACCATATGAGTATCTCACAAGCAAAAGATGTTGGATGCTGCCAAATTTGAACCATCAACACCATCGCCCATGCGACTGTCCCTGGCCCAGTGAGCCACAACAGCCACCAGAGAGGTTTCATTCCTCACACTATCAAAAACATACAGGAATTATCTGGTTTGCTGGTATAGCATTGCATACTTACTGTTACAACAGTTGCATGGGAACAGTGATGTGTTTGGAGTGGGGGACAAGCAGCCCATGCTCTGCTGGCACAGACAGTCATGTGCCTGTCATGTGACCCCAATGTTTGGCATCTCCCTAGAATAATGTTGTGGAGTTTCAAGCCATGTGGCCTAGTGGATATCATGGGGGATATACTAGTGAATAGAGTACCTGTTGTCTGAAGTGGCTGTTAGATCGGTACAATTAGCCCTTTAACCCAATATAGACCTTTGCAAGCAGCCAAGTAGCACACTATATATAGCTCACCATATTCCCTTGCATACATGCGGCAGGTCAATGCATGTGCTACCATACTGTAGTTACAAGTGGTGTATAGGAAAGTGACTTACCCTGTGAATGCAGCAGTTGACATACATGTAGTTTGGTTCAAACTCTGTCTGATGCATGCAGTCCACAACCAATACATGGTGAGGTACAGGTTGTGTGGCCTGGCTGGCATCATTTTTAGAATATGTATGCAAGCCAAAGTAAGGTGTCAGTCCTTAGGGCCCTAAGTTGTCAGTGCATGTGCTACATGTTGTCTCTTGGCCAAGGCCAGGGCATATTGGGCATGGCTACATCTGCCTACAGAGACAGCTTGAGGGGGTTCCTCCTCTGAGTCACCTTGTGGGTGCAGCTGTGGTGATCTAGGCACTGGTGGGGAGCTGTGTATCCCTTCCCTTTGCTGATTCTGCTGGAGCTGTTTCTGCAGAATCATATCGTGCAGTATGGCACATACTGTGAACATCTGTGTGCATGTGACTGGAGAGGACTGCAGGGCTTCACCAGATATATTGAGGCACTGGAACCGTGACTTCAACAGCCCAGACACATGATCTATGATGGTCCTAGTCTGTGCATGTGCCTCATTATGGCATTCTTTGGTGAGTGGGTGTGCATTTCTGATGGGTGTCATCATCCACAGTTCCAGTGCATAGCCGGCATCCCCCAGTAAATGGCCATGTGGGATGTCCTCCTTAGCAAACATCTGGTACAGCTGTGATGCCTGCCAGATATGGGAGTCGTGATAACTACCAGGGCTGCCAGCACACACATTCATGATAATGCCATAGGCATTGCACATGACCTGGCAGTTGATGGAGTGGTACGCCTTGCGATTCACGTAGATTCTACCCTTCTCACCAGGTGGTTCCTTGATGTGTACATGAGTGCAATCTATGGTATCCAGTACCTCAGGGTAGTGTGCTACAAGATAGAAGTGTTGCATACTGCTGGCCCTTGCCTCAGAGGTGAGGGGTAAATAAATGTGCTCACTGACATATGGTAGCATGGCATCCAGGAAATGGTGGAGTACCCTGAATGCTGATGCCTGTGAGACCCTCATCATGCCCCCAGTTGGTCTTTGGAATGTACCCATAGCTAGTATCCTAAGAGCCACACATACCTTTGTCTCTACTGAGATGGGTTCCCCTGTATTGGCTCTGAGTCTGAGTTGTTGTAGTATGTACCTGTCCACCTTGTAGCACTCTATAATCTCCACCTCATGTAGCTTCTGATAGGTTACCCTGGGCCTGAACACACTTCTCCTTCTCAGTCTAGGCCTATGGTCAACATCATCATCAGCACCTGCATTGACCTCAGCATCTAGCACATACATTTGTAGCATACCTGCAGCAGCCCCTGGCATTCTCTCAGTTAAAATTCCCAAGTCTGTACTCCAATGGTGCAGAGTATGGAGGAAAAATCAGATTGTAGGGTGTATGCATACTTTATAGTGCTCTGCTGTAGGTGTAGCCTGTGTGATTGGCTACCTATGATGCATTCCGCCTGCCAGGTACATTTTTAAGGGGTTTTAATGGCCCTAGTTTAAGTGAAACAGGCTGATCAGTAATTAATATATCACAGGCTTTCTCAGACATTTTTTTGACAGGCTTCCTTACTAAACACTGAGACTTTCCTTGCAAACCTGTGCTGGAAAGGTAAGCAGAGCTTAGCAGTCCATAGACACACCACCACATGGAAGGTCATGCTCAGCACGACGATGCACCATGCAAACAAATGCAAACATGATGAAACATGCATCTCAGAGGTAAACACATCTCAGCAGTCAGTGTACACATCCCCCTCCTCAGCTCAGGGGTGCACCATTCAAACAGGCACTGCTGAGCTCCAATGAGCTTACAAGCACTTGAACAAATCCAGCTTTGATGTCAGCTACCTCTTCTGTGGATACAAACATGGTTCTGTGCCTACACAGATGGAATCTGCAGACATAGATACCCATTTGTGCTATTCAGTAACCCCAGTTCATTTAAATACAGTTCCATGCACATAAAGCAGTAACTACACAGTTCCAGGCCCTGCGTCATCCGCAACCACAGCTGTGTAACATTGTACATAATACACACATGGTCCTATAATGCATTACTGTTACAAAGTCACACACTCTGTTTTTTACACTCTTTTTATATATTTTTTTCCATAAAGGCATGTTTTCACACTGTGGCGTGCTGCGCAAACATAGCCAGGGTACTAAAAAAAATTATTTTACATTATTTTCCATATGTTTTTGGACATATGGTGGGTAGTTTTCCACATATCTGTGTCCACTATGCTATTTCTGACACTCTAAGAACTTTTACAGCCCTTGGTGTCAATTTTACATCCTGTACACAGAATTTTTCTGTTTACATTACTGACACCAACACGGGGTCTGCAGGGTTACCTATCTGCAAGCTGGATCACTCCACCACCCTCATTTGCATGCATTTCACCTGCTTATGAGGTGATTTGCATGCCATAGACACTTCCCTGTTTGCACACTTCTGCATGTCCCTCAGCTCAATTTACTGGATCGCACATCTGCTTACTTCCATGTAAGCACCGTGCCAATATGCGTACATGGAAAATACATCCATGTAGGCTTTATTGAATTCCCCCTGGCTTAAGCAGAACTAAAACAATAATGAAAACATTGAAATAGTTATTCTTTTCTTTGGAAGATGCATTGATTTTAGTAAAAATGACTATTTTACACAAAATACTTTAAAGCATACAGATATTTTCTTTAATTCTCATACAGAACACATTATACAATTTAATTACATTTGTCTGAAATTCTTATGGAATCCTAATTAACCTAGAACAGTGTTGGGGCATCATGTACGAGGTCAGAAAGATGGAATAATAGCATTTACTTATCTAATAACTTATGATGTACTATCAGTTATCAAGACAGTAACTTCATGGTTAAATTCTGATTATTCATCCAGCTGGAAAAAAAATGTAAGTAGATTGGGCATAGTAACTAGGCTATACCTGTGACTGTGTGTGAGTGAGTGGAATATGGAATAACAACTGTAACAGGGCTAACCACCCAGTGGTGTAAACATTGGCTCTGGATGACTGTCACTATTGACAAGTCACTTACACAGACAGTGTTTTTTGCTTACCCCTGAAAAATGTAGTATGTGTCCAGTGAGTCTACCTGGTTAGCAAATGGGTATTATTATTATTATTATTATTATTATTATTATTATTATTATTATTATTATTATTATTATGTTGTACCCCAATCCATGCACAAAAATGGGAAAAAAGGGGTTATGGATGGATGGATGGATATGGATAGGTGAATAGATGGAAAAGTTTCATGAAACCATTTTGTAAGATAAAGAAAAAAATATTACCATAGAACATATACAAATCCTGAAAATAATATAAAGTGGTTATTAAAGTAATATTTGTTTAAAACACAAATAATACAGCACATTGTAATTACTTAAACAATTTTTTTTAAATATTTTGAAATTTTAAATATATAAATATCCAGGGATAAAAGGCGATTCATGGGAATTAATTAAAATCATATACACATCGTCCTGGAGCTTACATGACTGGAATTGTGTTCGTACTGAGCATAATTATGCTAATTGAATACATACAGAATATGTACACAAGAATGCAAGGTACTCTATATGATGAGAAGCTTAAGCTTGAACCAACGGCACAGGCTAATGGTCATGCTGAGGTAAAGCAGGGCTTGTGTACACAACGTAAACAAATGAGTGTACACAAACTCGAGATGTTTAAATGTGTGAGCATGCATGGCACAACAACAGATAGGACAACTGGGAATACATAAAAGGAAGGGGATTTCTAAAGGGATGACAAGGTAAGTTGATACTGTTGTATGTTGTACTGAGGTGAGTAATGGGGTCTATATCATTTTACCAAATGCATTACTTACCAAGCACCTCTTTGTCAACTCTATTAAGCAAAATCTTATTCCGTTGAATGATTGTTTTAACAAAGTTTTTCCCATAGGAAAAACAGGTTTGTCAACCCAATGACTGCAACAAAAACAGCACTATTTAAAACCCACCCTGGTGGGAGGCTGTGACCCCCTACACCCCCCCAACTAAATATACCTACTTCACAATTGCACTACAGTGGAGAAAATGGTAAATCCTTGATGACGCTCCACTGTTTTTTCCCCTGGAAAAACTTTGCTGAAATGATTGTTCAAGGGAATAAGATTTTACTTAATAGAGTTCAATGAAGAGGTGTTTGGTAAGTAGTGCATTCAATAAACTGAAAGGGACCCCAGTAATGGACATGTGGTAACTTCAATTGCAACATCATGTACGTAAAGAAAGATAACAGTCAGTAAATGTGCAGTAGGAAAAATGTGTTGTTTGAAAAGATGTGCAAACAACAAAAGTTTACCAATTTCCCATAGCCATACATATCAAACTACCAATGCAGGAAAAATGGAAAAGAACATAAATAAATGCGTGGATAAATTGAGAAATTTAAGGAACTTCTGGACATACTGCCCATACAAGTACTGTCAGTGGAAACAATAAAAGCTGTGGCAGTGACATGCATGTTGTGAAGGGGAAGAAGTTAGACAAAAGAATGCATTCAAATCATTTTATGCTGTGTAATCCACAAGGATGTGCCACAGAAACAGAATTTTTACATTGAACAGAAAGCAAATAAAAAATAATGATGCTGTAAAAAATTGGTTCAGGTTTGTAAATTTAACAGATGAAATGTATAAATGGGAGATGTGTGATATGTCAGTAAATTTTACAATGATGGAAATCTTGCCAGACAGAAGTCACGTGGAAGCAGTCCACTAATAACGTGGTATCCACATGTACATCGGTGTTTGCCTACTGACATGATTATAAGTGTGATAGTAAGACCACTCATGACATTTACCTCTTCAGAGATGTGATCACAACTCCTGTGCCTGATGCCATTATTGTGTAAGGACAACAGATGCATGCACTGTTTTTAATTGTTATGTGACTAGAATGGAAAACATGTGTACCTATATAAGCACTGTATTATGTGTGCATTTCCTGCAGTTGCTGCCACACATTTTGAGTTAACACACTATGGGAAAGTACCCTTCTGATTTATATGTAAAGTTTACATAGTTGTAGACTGTTCTATAACAAAGTTGCCATTCTCTGAGCATCAGTCACTACCTCCATTGTTTGGAGTCAGCAGAGCCATACTGCTGAAAGCAAACTCTCAGCAGTTTTTGCAACAAAATGGAAAATGACAGCGACTAGTTCTCACCATTGATGACTTATTGTGTTTTTGCTAATCATCATGCAATACAAATTGCAATACACATGTCATTATATTAGACATGCTCATAAGGAAGTACAGCAATTACTGGATGAAGATCACCCACCCATTCAAAATCCATAAAGAAATATCATAACACAAGTCCTACTAAACTTTGTGACCACTATGCAGCATATCACACATAAAGATCTGTTTAGTAAGCCATAGTCTTGCCTGTATCACTATATTGTGAACAAAACAATAAAAGACACTCACTACTGGATTTGAAGATATACAATGTATGCCAAGATCCCCTTAACATGTGCTCTAACTGATGATGCCATTTCATATCATATCTCATCTTTCAGAGAACACACACTTGAAGAGATAACTTCAGTATTGTGTTTGAATGCATATAGATTCCATGAAAGGGAGTACAAATGTTGGCTTTTGACTCCTTAGTTCTAAATGTTTCCACCAAGTGAAGTTGTAAACATTGATTCTCTTGCAGAAGCCAATCATGCCAGATTTTTCTTATACACTTAGTATTTACACCTTTCTAGACTCAAACCCCTGCTTATCTAAGTTCAAAGTCTATAGATCTATGTATTAACTGCTGATGCCACAGAAGAAATCATATCAAAAGTATCATAAAGCACACACTTAAAAGGAATACATCAGCAATATGTTTGGATGTTACCACTCCCCTAAAATGTAGCTTTATAGCTTAAAAACATTTCCATGTCAGTGTTCACACAAGTGTGTGGGATCCATATCATCATCTGTTGAGTAACCCAGCCATCTCTCAATATTGTCTTAAATATGTACTGCACTTATGCATTGCCAGATTGGAACCCCTGCCTATCTCTGTAACACTGTGTATGAAAGATCTTTCAGCACCTATTAAAAAACAATAGGAGAAGTTCCCTGATGTCCTGACAAAATTTCCCCTAGTATTATAAACACCACCTCGGGTGTACCCTGAAAAGATGCTACTAGCCCCAGTGGGACTAACCCATTCAACAAAGGAAAAATAAATGAAAATAAAAACTGCTGATGACATGGAGGAAGTCATAGGTGGAAGTGACAGAAAGTACACACTTCAAGGCATGATTTCAGTGTTGTGGCTGAATTCATATAGTTCACCTAAAATGGGCTTTTCAGGAATCAAAATCATATAGCCATGTAACTGTTAGCCCAGGTGGGATACCCATATCACATCTGCTGACTAAGCCATTCCTAACTGTTTTTAAGTATCTGTTATGCAACCACAGCTTTTAGACATTGCTGGAATTGAACACCTGCCTAAGTCCATAATGAAAAGAACTATGTATTAATTGCTCATGCCACAGAAGACGTCATAGCAGAGGTGTCAGAAAGCAAACTCTTGGAGGGATGGCATCAGTGTTGTGTCATGGCTCACCTAAAAGGGAGCTTAAGGGATCAAAAACTTCTAGCCATGTGTGTGTGTTACTCCTTGGTTGAGTTATCCACATCAAATATAAACAAACCATTCCTGTCACCCTGTTGTTACACAGCCACAACAGTTATGCATTACTGGATGTTCATACGTTCATAGGTAGGTACTAGGCTATTGGCCCTAGGGCCTATACAAGCCTAGCCAAAATGGTACCCTGGCTTTCGCCACCCAAGAAAATTATTTTCCTGTGCCCCTGTCAAGCAGAACCACAGAAGTAATCCCTGAGGTGAATTTCCTATTACACATCCAATCATCAAGATTTTTCTTGAAGAGTGCTAATGAGGAGCTCTGTTTGACATACATAGGTAGTCTGTTCCAAAGTATGGGAAGTCTGTGGGACAGGAATCTATCCCTCCAGCATGTTCTGTTTATTGTGGTGACAATGTTTAGGTCTCTAGAGCGTGTAACATGGAGGGATTGGGATTTCTTTAAGTGGTGCATGTTCAACAGTTCTGGGTTTGACATAGCTTTGTATGTTAGGCAGAGATCGCCTCTGAGTAGGCGATAAGCGACAGAGTAAAGCTGGAGTTTTGTGAGACCGTCTGTGTAAAGCATCTGTCTGAGGCCAGTAATCCTCTTTGTGAGATATTTTTGTGGCCTTTCCAGTTGTTGTAGATGCCTTGTGAGGTACATACTAAAAGGGGCATTGTACTCTATAATGGGTCTAATGAGTGATGAGTAAAGGGAAACAATGACCTACTTTTTCTGGATGAGAAACCTTTTGTGATGAGGTGTGCCTCATAGAAGGATTTCCTGACCACTGTGGTGATGTGATTATCATAGCAGAGACTACTGTCCACCTGTGTCCCAAGGTCTCTTATCACACTTTTGGTCTTAAGTAGACTACCGCCCTTTTACCAAAGGGGATGACAATGCACTTTTTGGAATTGAGGTTGAGACCATGTCTTTGACACCAGGCATCTGTCTCAGTGAGGCCCTTTTGTAGGATGTTCACATTGTTAGGAGTTTTGATTATGGATTTTAGTTTGCAGTCATCTACAAATTTAGTTAGCCAAAGACCTTCTGTGTTAGCCTGTACTTCAGAGAAGTAGATACCAAACAGGAGAGGACCCAGGACTGAACTCTGTGGTACTCCACTTGTCACTGGTCTGAAGTCTGATTTGGAGTCTGCTACTTTCACAGTGTGGGTTCTGTCAGTAAGCCAGTTGGCTACCCATCTTGTGACATAGGGATTTATACCTAGTTTAGTGAGTTTATCTATAATGCCAGAGTGGGGGGTGGTGTCAAATGCCTTGGCGAGATCTAGATAGGCTGTGTGAACCACCTTAACCTCATCTATGGCTTTGGTGACTACTTCAAAGAAGTCTATCAGGTTTAGAAGACATGATCTGCCTTTTACAAACCCAAACTGTGTGAGGTCCAGAGTTTGGAGATCTCCAATGTCTTTGTTTATGAGTTCCATGATGATACATTCCATGGCCTTGTAGATGAGGCTCATCAGGCTAATGGGGCGGTATTTCTCAGGGTCTGTTGTGGCCCCCCCTTTGTGGAGTGGGATAACTGTCACGGTGTGCCATTCAATGGGTACAAAGCCCAAGGTGAGGCTATGATTGAACATGGTACTTAGGTGGGGTGCCAGTTCATTCTGTAGTTCATGTAGAAGGCAGCCTGGGATGTTGTCAGGTCCCATGGAAGCTGTGTCCTTCGCTTTGGAGAGTGAGGTTTATACCTGTTCAGCCATGATTACAGGAACTTTGCATTCTTCCAGTATAAATATGGGCCCTTTAGGGGGTTAGAGGGGGGTAAAGTTAGCATTGAACCTATCTGCCAGTATGTTGACAATATCAGTTGGTTCTGTATATTTAGTGTCATTGTGCTGTAACTCAGAGCAGATCTGAGTGTTGCCATTGAGATTCTTGACATAGCTATAGAATGCTTTGTGGTTGTCTTTAGAATCAGTGGCAATTTTGTTTTCATAACTAGCTTTGGAGGATTTTATGAGGGATCTCAGCTTCTTACTGAGGCTGACCAGGGAGTTCCTCCAATCGTGAGATTTTACTCTTTTTTGCAACGGTTTCTTTCTTCTGTTGTAGAGTTTGTTTATGGCAGAAGACCACCAGATTGGCTTCCTTTTTTTGGAGAATAGCATCTTGGTTCTGTTAGGGATAGCATGATCCATGCACTCGTGTAAGTGCTTATAAAGTGCATTTATGTAGGATTCAGCAGTCGTACCTCTATTGTCCATCTGCATGGGTGTCATGAAGTTTGCCACTTCTGTCTTAAGAAGTGTGAAGTTGGCTTTGGAGAAATATTTTACGGTTGTTTTCCTAATGGGGGGTGGGAGCGGGATGTGGATGTCTAGGGTGATTAGTTTTTGGTTGGATCTGACCAACGAGGAGATGACCTCTGGTGTGGAACACCGGTCACCCATGTTGGTGATGATCAGATCTAGGATATTGCTGCCCCTGGTGGGGGGGGGTGTGTGTGGATAAGTTGTTCCAAGGCATTGGAATTGATGATTTCCAGAAAACACTGAGCGAAAGAGTTGGTACATGAGTAGTTTTCCCAGTTAATGGTAGGTTAGTTGAAATCACCCATTATTAGAGTGTTGGGTTGTACCTTAATATTTCCAGTGTATCAAGAAAAGAGGAGTGGGAATCCTGGGGCATGGTGGGGGGTCTGTAGCAAGCTACAATCTGGATTGCGGTTTTGCACAGAGTTAGTTGAACTTGGATAATCTCGGATGCATTATGCTGAGCAACTAGCTTGGAGGTGTGGATATCCATAATGAATATGGACATGCCTCCACCTTTAGTGTTTCGGTCCAGGTTTGGTGGCCGAAAGGTGTGGTATGAATTATAGCCTGGAAATGCAGGGGTGCTCTCTGGTGCTTTGAACCAGGTCTCTGTCACTGCACAGATGTCAATGTCTTCCATTTTTAGGAGTGCCTCGAGTGAGTGCATTTTGAGGTTTAGACTTCTAGCATTGAGTAGCATTACTCTCAGATTTTGCTTGCTTGTACCTGTTACGGTGGTGAATTTGTCATTTGATCCTTGCCTAAAAAAGGCACTTTAGAGGTGGCAAGAGCCTTTGCCAGTATCCGGAATCCCAAGGGCGACAGGTGCAGGCCATCTCTGGCAAAGCAGCGTGGTCTGTCGATCATGTCATCCCAGGCAGACAGATACTGGATTTCCTTAGAATGACATCAGAAGCTTAGCCAATTGTTAAAGTCAATCATTTTGTCCTTGTACTGTGGTATCATTCTGGGTGATGGCAGGATGCTACTCAGGGCTAGGGTCATACCTGCCTGGGCTACAAGATCGGAGAGCTCCTCTATGTCTCTTTTCGTGTAGTCCAGGAGGTACATCTCAGGTCATTCACACCAACATGGACAATGACAGAGTCATATTTGTACCTGTTGTGGAGTGACCTGAGTGCATGCGTTATGTTGCGGATCCTGCCACCTGACAGGTAACTGACAGCAACTTTTTTCTTGTTTAGCCTGGTAAGTGGAACATCAGTGTGCCTGACTATAGAGTCACCTATGACTAGAGTGTTGGGTACGTTATGCATTATGGGCTGTAGTTGAGTAGCACACTGAGTATGCGGGCTATGTGTCATTTGGGTTGTGTTGGGGGGTGGAGGTTGCTTGCATTTCTGCTTTGGAGGTCTCTGTTGCTTGGGCAGATTTGTACTGAGAGCCTCCATGAACGTAGGTGTGTGTTTTGTGCTTCTGTGTCTGTTTTGGTGGTGTAGGTTTTGAGGGACTATGTGATGAGTGTGGTGCGGTACAACTTTTTACCTTGTCCTCTTGATTGTCTAGGCCAGTCTTTGGTGAAGAGAGCTTTGCTTCCAGTTTGGCTATATAAGTGCATCTCTCACAGTTTGTAATGGTGGCTGGTAGGAGGAGAGGGTTGTATGTGTACATGAGGCAATTGCTACATTGTCCCAAGATACCCAGATTCATCAGGTAGAAATGAGAAAACACTGGGAGTTGACCTTTAGACATGCTTGACTAGGTTCTTATTTAAGTACTAAAAACTGTTTTCCTCTAGACAAGTGAGGAAAGTTAAGTGCTGTAGTAATTTGTAACTTATTTAGTGCTTACAATTAGTTCTGAACAGGTGCTGAGCTCAAAGAAACAGATGGGTGCTGAAACTAAAAAGCTGGCTAGTTGCAAAGGAAATTTTGAAGAACAGACTTTATGGTGCCAGGAATAGTTTAACCCCAGTTAAGTGGGGGGGGTGGGGGGCTTAGGAGCTCACAAATGGTCCTGGACACAGCAAATCCATATCTGGACAAGACCTGCCACAGGAAAGGGGGGAAGCAAGCTTAGAATTTGTTTCCAGTAAAGTGGAAATGGAGAAAGCTGGAACAGAAGTTAATTCAACATTAAGAATCTGAGTGGGTTGGCCTTCACAAAATATTCTCTATTAGACTGAGTGAACTAATGACACTAGACTGGGAGGAGTGTCACAGATCAAATATACAGTATGGACGGGCAACTGCAATGCCACCAAGTATAAGACACACAACACTAGGGAGGGTGGGTGAGAAAAATTACAGTTCCTAGCTGTAGCCACTAAATGAAAGTTTTAAACAGATCAAGGAGCAGACTCGAGAATGCTTTTAACTGTAAACAGACAATTATCAAAAATGCACAGAAAAGCTTGGACAGAGCACTCACAAACAGAAAATACAACTCTCAGTATGAAAAAGCAGTTTACAGTTAAGTAATGTTAAAACAGTATAAAACAGTACATAAATGCAGTGAAACAATAAAAAAAGCTTTATAACAGTGCAAAATGTAGTAGATCAACTGCATAGCACAATTATAAGCATTTCAGAAGTGCTGTTCACTGAAATAAGTGTAAGAAATAACTTATCCTGCTCTTGGAATCTTAAGGAATTTCCACTTATGCAATGCAGCCCAGAGCCTGAGAAATACAAGCAGAACCTTTATAAGACACAGGGTTTATATAGCAGTAAGAATTGAAGAGTTGGAAGATCAGATTACTACTCAGCCCCTGCTATTACCCAATCACTTGTACTACAGAAGGTGAGGAGGCCTTGTTACTCTCAATAATGATGAAGACAATCAGCAGAAAATGGCTGCCAGAAACACAGGAAACTCAAACAAAACTACCAGCCTAGACAACAGGCCTCTTTCAAGATTATACCACCTGAGTAGAACACAGAAACCTCACTTTAAAAGCATAGAAAGAACACCCACAAAGAGAAAATACAAGTCTCAGTATGAAAAAGCAGTTTACAATTTAGTAATTAAATAAAAAATGCAATTATAGTAATGCACACTATTACAGTTCCTAGCTGTAGCTACTAAATGTAAGTTTTAAACAGATCAAGGAGCAGTTGATTATTTAAGTCCACATTTGATAGACTCATATATTAACCACTTATGGTGTGGAATCTTACTACAAGGTCTGGGCAGCACACTTTTGAAGGGATAACTTCATTATTGTGTTGCAAGGCTTACGTTTGACCTTAAAGGGAATGAAAGAGCTAGGAGATCACTCTTCTTGTATAAATGCTTCCATTAAGTGAAAGTATATACCTCACATCTGTTGGATAAGCCACTCCCATCTGCCACTATAGGCTGACTCACACTAGCTAGAAATTGTTGGATTTGAGCACCCATCTATCCAAGTCCATACTCTATAGAGATGTACACTGCATATTTTGACACAATTCAGCAGTTATATTTATAGTTCTACCAGTTCAATGGAAAGCACTTGAAAGGGTAATGTAAGACAGTGCCACACTCAATTACATATGAATGTAAATAGACTGCACTTGGAGCCCTCATATCTAAAATTTAATAAGCCAATAAACCATATAAAATGACAAAGGCAAATAAAATTACTTTCAATCTTTCACAATTGCTAATTGAAGTGTGCTGCTGGCAAGCTCATTTCTATGACTGATGACAAAGTCTTAGTAAAAGCATAATTATTTTTAGTGTTTTTTTTTTAATTTAGGACAAGAATTCTCAGTTGCCTTTGCTATTCAATGTTGAACTTTGCACAAATTATGAGTACAGACAAAGAAATTTCTGTTTTGAAGGCATTTGTGGCCATGTGTGAATCTTATGTTTGATATTACTAAAAATCTGTAATGCTGTTTATAGCATAGTGCTGAAAATATTGTGCAGGACCAGGACAGGATACTGGTAGAGTAATTAAGGAATACATGGGATAGTGGTGGAGGACTAACATATGTATCCACTACTTCAGTGGCTAAAATGTGATAAGAAGGAAAGTTTTAGTTAATGTTATTCACAGTGCTGGATTTGAACTCTTGCCAGTCTTATGAAACATTGTCTAGACCTGAGCATTATACGAGAACACCATAGATGAAATATTCAAGCTAGTAAAAATCACACAGTTGAAGAAATCATGACAATTATATGAAGTAATTGACTATGCACACATCAGACTTTGCAACAATAATAACTATATATCCCATATGATGTACATTAATTCCAGGAGTCTGCTGTACAGATAATAATGAATGTCTTCTCACAGTAACATTAGTAATTCTTTCTGTTACACAGTGGAGCTAAACATACTAGTAAGAAGAGTGCCATATGTATGCAGCTGAAGGCAAAAAAAACCATCAGTTTTTGCCATATGGAGGACAGCGGCATTTACTCTTACTGAAGTATGGATAGCAATGTTGCTGGACACCAAGCATTGTGCAAATGTTGAGGGAAGATATAGAGGTATTTCATGGGCCATTTCTGGCCATGCATGCAATGTATGAACCTACTTTTGTACCTGATTAAAGATGTGAGGTGGAATTGACAGGACAGTATTGAAAATGGGGGGGGGGTAAACAGAGGATAATACGCTAGGGGAGTTATTAAGTAATATGTAGGATATTGGAAAAGCACCAAAGCTATCCACTTCTTCACAGCTTAACACTGCACATCTACAAGCAGTTTGACAAAACTGGATAATTACATCATAAAGGATGTTTGTGAACAACTTAGTAATGTATTACCAACTGAACCAAATCAAGTGTGTCATACACGCGCATATGAAATGTGGGGAGCTATGTATGGGACATATTCTTTTTGTGGGACATGTGTCCTTTTCTTTTTTTAAGAGAGAGTTATGTTGGGGAAAGCATTTAAGAATCAAGGCTAGGTATATAAGGTAGGTTAGGTAGCAGGCACAGGTATACAAGACATACAAGATAGACTGGGATGGTGATGGACACAATAGGTTGGGGGGATACCATGATCAGGAATAGATATGGGACTATGGATGTGTATCTCTGTCCAGCATGAATACAGTAAAAATCTAGTCTGACCTCCATAACAGACATTGTATAGTCCAGTGTGTCATTCATCCAGTCCAATGATTCACACACAAGGTTCATGCAGTCTCATACATCAGAATGCATGATATGCAGTACTCTGAATATTTTTTATGAGGCCCTGGTGGAACTTGCTTTTGCCTCCATGATGGTCCTGCACATATATTGGGTGGAAGATATTGACTCATCAAAAGCAAGTGGAGGCAGTAACCATACCAACTCTGAGCACCTTTACTGACAAGACTGTATGGCACTTTATGTCACTAAGACTTGTGGGAGATTTCACCAATTTTTCAACTGGGGTAACCACACCACCCTGATCAATTGTGATCCCAAATCCTTGTCCATTCTCACATGGCTATATGCCATGGATATCCATAAGAATAATGACTGTGTCGAGACTGTATGGAGGGAATATGGTATGCATCTCAGACATGTCCTCTGCAACTGCAGACTGTTCATCACTTCTTTCCTTGTCAGAGGCTACCAATCCTTAAACATTAAGTGGCTGGAGGTGCACAGTGCTGTTGCCAACCTCACCTGTGAATACATCAATAAAGCAGAAAAATAAAAGAAATCTAAATATGAGTACAATATGCTACACCTGGATAAATCAACCACTCATGCAAATGTAAATAATCATACAGAGTAATACATATAACTGGCAAAAATGTATTTCCATATCATATGCAGGTGGTTATTGTATCTCAATGTCATTTGTCCCTAGACACACAAATTGCAGTGCATATAGGTATTATAATCATACAACATAAGACAACTTCATAGAAACTGTAAACTAAATAATTTACATATTTGAAAGACACATCTGGAATATTACTAGTGGGAATCCACTTGCTGTCCTCTACCCCTGCCCCAATATCAGTCACCACACTGTGAAACTCTTATAGGTTCATAGGTTGCTACTAGGCTATCGGCCCTAGGGCCTATACAAGTCTAGCTATAACAATTCCCTGGATATTTCTTCCAGCAATATTTACTTCTCTGGACCCCTGTCTAGAAGGGTGACTGACATGATCCACGAGGTGAATTTCCTATCTCCCATCCAATCGTCAAGGTTCCTTTTGAAGAGAGCCAAGGAGGCGCTCTGCTTGACATGCATGGGCAATCTGTTCCAGAGTATGGGGAGTCTCTGGGTCAGCAACCTATCAATCCAGCATGTTTTGTTCATTGTGATGACAAGATTTAGATCCCTGGAGCATGTGGCTCTGAGGGATTGGGATTTCTTTAAGTAGAGCATGTCCAGCATCTCAGGGTTTGACATGGCCTTGTATGTTAAGCAGAGATCACTTCTGAGTAGACAATATGCTGCAGAGTATAGCTGGAGTTTTTTTAGATGGTCAGTATAGGGCATCTGATTTAGGCCTGTGATTCTTTTAGTGAGGTATTTCTGCTGCCTTTCCAGCTTTTACAGATGTCTCGTGAGGTACATACCAAATGGGGCGTTGTACTCTATAATGGGTCTAAAGATGGATGAGTACACTGGGACAACGACCTCCTTTTTTCTGGATGAAAAGCCCTTAGTGATGAGGTGTGCCACATAGAAGGATTTCCTGACTGTTGTGGTGATGTGGTTATCGAAGGTGAGACCACTGTCCACCTGTGTCCCTAAGTCTCTCATCACACTTTCAGTGTTTAGTGTATTGCCACCAATTGGTGGTAATTCATGGGTACATGTTTTTCCCAAAGGGGATAACTATACATTTCTTGGCATTAAGCTTGAGCCCATGGCTCTAGCACCAAGAATCTGTTTCTGTAAGGCCCTTTTTTAGAATATTCACATCATTTGGGGATTCGGTAATGGCTCCCAGTTTGCAGTCATCTGCGAATCTGCAAACTTTGTTAGCCAGAGTCCCTTAGTGTTGGCCTGTACTTCAGAGAAGTAGATGCCAAACAAGAGCGGTCCCAGGAATGAACCCTGAGGTACTCCACTTGTCACTTGTCTGGAGCTGGATTTGGAGTAGGCTACTTTTACAGTGTGGGTTCTGTCAGTAAGCCAGTTGGCAACCCATCAAGTGATGTAGGGATTTATACCCAGCTTAGTAAGTTTATCTATGATTCCAGAGTGGGGGATGGTGTTGAAGGCCTTGGCAAAGTCCAGATAGGCTATGTGGACCTCCATACCCTCATCCACAGCTCTGGAAACTGATTCGAAGAAGTCAATCAGGTTCAGGAGACAAGATTGGTCTTTCACAAACCTTAACTGGGTGGGGTTCAGTGTTTGAAGGTTGCCAATGTCTGTTTATAAGTTCCACGATGATGTGTTCCATGCCTTTGCAGATCAGGTTGGTTCCGATTATGAAATGTCTAGATCCGTTACAATTGACAGGATCTCCTCCATCTCAGTAGTCGTGGTTCTGTAGAAGGCCCAGCCCAGTGCCTATTCAATCCCATGCCTTTGTTCTGTCAGTATCTTTTTTAATCATATCAATGGCCCTGTTTCTGAGACTCATATAGTAACAGCCCTGGCCACCCACAGCATTCACATAACAAATCACCTACCACCAGATGGTCCATGAAGGGCCTGTCAGCTGAATGAGGATCTAAGAGCTCTGTCTCATGGATATGGAAGGCCTGGGCTATGACCTCATTTTCAGCAGCTGAGAAGAAAGGTTTTCAAAGGCCTGACCACCCTTTTTTATATGGGAGCAATGAGTCAATAACGAGACATCAAAAGGGCTGGGTATCATATGGAATTTACATCGAAAATATCATTTATTGAAGTCTCTCTTGTGCTGGGCTGTGCCCCCTCCCCCCCGCTAATTAAATATACCAACTCCGAGATCGCACAACACTAAGGAAAGGGCAAATTTTCTGATCTCCACTGTATGGCAATCTCACAATAAACATCTAGATAAATGGCAGTTCTGATGTAAATGCCATTCAATCACCGGTATTTTTGATTTGGTGATATAGACCCAGGAGCGATACCTCTGTTTTGATCTAAAAAAATGTACATCAGACCAAACAACACACTGGGGGTAGTGTGGAGGTTTAGAGGCTGATCAGCTTCTGTGGAGCAACTATTCATTATGCAGGCATTGTTTATAATTATATCAAACAATTGTGAATATATCAATACAAGCCCTGTAATAACCCCATATGCACCCAACCCACACAAAAGGAAAAAAAAATACTTATGAGTACAGGATTGAACAAACTGATTTCATGTACATAGAAAAATATACAAGCAACTACTAAGCAGATAGAACAGAATAAGCAGACAACAGTTGTTTAAACAATGACCTACATACACTGATGCAAAATCAAACATTTCAAACATCCAAGTATGTTGGTGTGAACTCCATTTAATACAAGTAAGAGATAAAAGCATTAGCAAAAGATTTGGTTGCTTATTTCAAAAAGAAAACTTTGTCAGGTTAGGCAACAGTCATTACAAATAAAATGATTCAAAATATAACTTTGAAGCAGTGCTTATTTAGAAGATTACACACATTGAAAGATTTCAGACAGCTCTCTTAAAATTATCACAAATCTAGCAGTTGTTTTGTCAACAAAAGTTTTGTTTAGAAGCACTTGGGTAACCAAGCAGTCTTCCCTAGCAAAATGGAAGCTCCATTACCTGAGGTCCTGCTTATATGGTATAGATTAATCTTCCTGTGTATGTTGAATAAGTGAATTAGATCTCAGCTCATTTTAAGAATCACTCCATCTGCTTGACATGCTTGACAGGTAAATATGATGTTAGTACCTGCATAGTGATGTACTCATGCCTGAGCATTGCAAGAGTGAGTACTATGACTTTTGACTAGGTAATGCCTTGCAAGGGTTCTACATTAGAAGTATGAGTCATTCAATTATTTGTTCAGCATCCCTGCTAATGAGAAGTACACCTGCAGAGGATATGTCAGAGAAAAAATGCTTACAAAGAAGGTTTAAGCTATTTTTACTGAATTAGAAATGAACCTTCATACACACTTTTGTTAACCTTGTGTAAGAACATTAGGTGCCTGTGATGAAAAGGTGTAACTTATAGCATATAAACAACTTAGAAAGACAGAAGAAAAAAAATCATACTTTAGGTAAAATGCGATCAGAAACTCTTCTCCTACAGCCAGGTGTCTCTAATCCCCCATGCTTTAACATCCTCACTTCTGCAAGAATCACAGTTATATAAGTGTACTGTGATAGGACAAATGGTGGCTGTGTGCTAACATGGGTATGGTGCAAAGTAAGTGTATATGTCAGAAGTACAATGCTAAGTAACCACACCTAACATTTACTTTGGCTTGTAAATGTTAAGGTGGCAAAACATGTTCATATCAGTGTTTTATTATAATGCCAAATGTACAGGGTTCAGATTTTGTGAATGTGCCATCTCTGTAAAAGTAGGTATCCTTACTATAAATATTTTACTTATATAGAACCACAAAGCTGAGAAATCATGAGATTGATTAATGAAAAAATGTTTTGGCTTGAGACAGTTGGCATTGTACATTCATTTCCATTAGTGATGCCCCTCATTGAATGATAGTTAACATTCTATGGGAAAATTTCAAAATGTAATTTAGCATGAGCAAAAACATAGGCATTAATTGCACAAATTAGACTGACAACAATGTGCTTTACTCAGCAGTTTGGGCAGTACTGAGTGCAGGAAATTAATTTACTGTTTAACTTTATCAGTGGTTCAATCTGTTAATGAAGTATGCTGTGATGAAGAAAATAAGAGGTGCAAGGTTTGAATCCAAGTTGTGATGACCGTGCCCTGGCCCAGCAATCAAGGAGCCTCAATCCTCACCACTAACACCAGGGAGGTAGTCTCATAGAAGAGGAAAGGATAACAAATACACACAGCAAAGTACAATTTCCCTTAACTATACACAGAGATCACAGTCAGTCTGGGACTGGTTGCTCCTTTGCTCCCCAGGTCCCCAATACGACTCCCCACTGACAAACTATAGGGTCCAGATCTCAGCCTAGCTGGCAAGCTAACCTCCAGTACCCTCTCTGTCCAACCAGTTCTTCATGTCCTTGCCCAGGTAGCTGACAGACACCCACACTTTGAGATAAGTATTTATACAACTTCACAGACACTCCTGGGAAAGGCTGACACAGATTCTCTAGCTGTGCCTCTTTACCCAGACTATACTGTAGTAATTCCTGCCACCACCATCTTAATAATTATCAGCTACTCAAAGGCCCTTGAAAGGGTGTCCATTTATTACTGTGCAATATTATTATCCAATTAGTAATGTGACTATTCAGTCTAAGGCTTTTTAGAGTGGCTTATTACAATGAACTCTATAAATATGCAATGTACTCTAGAGCCTACTTTGTCTCTACACAAACCAGCCACAGGTGAAAGTTTTAAAAATATTTAATAATACATAATTAAAACACAAGACAATACTACTATACCAGAGAGATATCTAAGAGTTCAGAGATCACACAGAAACTTAAAATAATACAGTAGGACAGGTCTGATGTCAAAGAAAAACACTTAATCTAACTTTCGAATCTTTAGCTATTCCTAAGAAAAAACACAGTGCTACAATCCTACTTACAGGTATAAAGAGCATAAGCAGTGCTGGGATTGATGGTCCAAGACAAATGCTTTCAGTCTCTCTATCAACAATAGTTTTTAAACTCACGAACAAGCAGCTCTGTTAAGGCCCTCCCAGATTACATCATTTTGACACTTAGGGTTTCCCAGTATTCACATTATGTCATATTGACACTTAGTCTGGAGTTCACAGGCAAAGAAACTGCATTATTTATCAAGCTAACACCTGCTCAGGAAACTACAACAATAAAAGACATTTCACATGTATATTCTAACAATTATTCCTTAAGTTAAGACAATAGAAAGAATGTGTTCAGTCAGCTGCTTCGGCACCACTTTTTAGATAATTGTAACTTCAAAGAACATTTGAAATGCTTGGCTTGGTTTTCCTTACAGTAGATGGCAATGTTGCAGCAATCTTGAAGTTCACATTTTACAGAGTTTTCTTTCATTTAAAAACACAAGCCTGTATTTTACATTTATTTATAAAAATGATAGAATTATGTATCAAATTCTGTTTGACTAGGCATCTTTCCCCAATCTTCACATCTCTTCCCCCCTGGAGAACTCAAGCTAGTTTTTCTGGTGACCCTTGAGAAATGCCACTTGAGAGGGTTAGGTCTATCAGAGGGTACCTCACCCAATTCCCTATCTTGAGAGCCCATCTGCATTGGCGTTGCTACTCCCACTGTGGTGCTGCACTGACATATAATATGCTAGCAATCCCAGTCTCCATCTTAGCAGCTTGGTATTTTGCTGGCTGGCTCTGTTTAACCATGTTAAAGGGTTGTGATCTGTCATCACAGTGAATTTTCTTCCATACAGATGAGGCTGAAGTTTCTGCAATGCCCACACAATAGCTAGACATTCATTTTCTACAGCTGCATAGCATTCCTCCCTGGGTTTGAGCCTATGACTGAGATAAACCACTGGGTGCTCTTCGCCCTCTGAAGAAATCTGGCTAAATACAGCCCCCACCCCATGGTTTGAAGCATCCACTCGCACAACAAATTATTTGCTGCAGTCTGGACTGGCTAACACACGGGGTCTTCCCAAAGCTTTTTTTAAGCTTCTGAAATGCCTACGCAATTGCTGGGGTCCACACTATCTTATCTGGCCTGTTCTTCCTTGTCAGGTCTGTGAGGGGAGCAGCTATGGTACTATAACTAGGGACAAACTTCCTGTAGTACCCTGCTGTCCCTAAGAAATCCCTCACCTGCTTTTAGGTAGCATGTGCAGGCCATGCCTGAATAGCTTCTACTTTGACAGGTTCTGGCCTTATCTTACCACCCCCCACTCTATGTCATAGGTAGGAGACCTCTGCCATACCCACCTGACATTTGCTCAGCTTAATGGTCAGCTCTGCCTTCTGTCATCTTCCCAGCACCTCCCTGACATGCTGAAGGTGCTCTGGCCAGGAATGGCTGTAGATTGCAATATCATCTAGGTAAACAAGGGCAAACCCTTCTGCTCCTGCTAGGATATTATCCACCAGCTTCTGGAAAGTCACTGGGGCATTCTTCATCCCAAAGAGCATCTTTGTGAACTCATACAAGCCAAAAGGAGTCACAAAGGCTGACCTCTCTAGCATTGGGAGTCAAGGGCACCTGCCAATAACCCTTGGTACGATCAATGGTTGTCAGATACTGAGTCCTACCCAGCTGCTCTAGGGCCTCATCTGTCCTAGGCATGGGGTAAGCATCTGACACTGTGTGATTATTTAATTTCCTGTAATCCACACAGAACCTGGTGTTGCCATCCTTCATTGGCACCAACACCACTGGGGAAGCCCAGGGACTGTTGGACTCTTGAATCAACTCTAGTTTCAACATCTCTTATACTTCCTTCCTCAGAGTCTGTCTGACACTCTCAGGCACCCTATAAGGGGCCTGCCTAATAGGCCTTTGGGGTCCTGTATCCACCTGGTGCTACACTAGGTGGGTGCTCCCTGGTTTCCCAGTGAACATGTCCCCAAATTCCTGCAACAATGCTTGGATTTCTCGAACCTGGGTAGGAGATAGCTGCTGGGACATTGCTACCCCTTCAACTGAGGTGTCAGCCCGAGCCTTACTGAGGAGATCAGTCCCCAGATCTCCCTCAGCCTCTTCCTGCAATCCACTGCAAATTCTCAGCACAAGGGCCTCCCTATCATGGTAAGGTTTTATCATGTTAACATGGTACAGTTTGTGCCCCTGCCATCTGACTAGCACTTCCACCATGTAGTTAACATCACTTACCTTTCTTACCACCTTGTAGGGTCCCTCCCAAGCTGCTTGCAGCTTGTTGTGTCTGACAGGCATGAGAACTATTACCTGCTGCCCCACAGCATATTCTCTAGCTCGAGCATTCCTGTCAAACCACACCTTTTTCTGTTGTTGGGCTTCTGCCAGGTTCTCCTGGGCCAAGCCCATGAGTTCCCTGAGCCTTGCCCTGAGATTTAGGATGTATGCCACAACAAACTCCTTATGAGACTCACACTCACCTTCTCACTCATCTTGAGTTAAATCTAGAGGTCCCCTCACACTTTACCCATACAACAACTCAAAGGGTGAAAAACCCATGGATTCCTGGGGAACCTCTCTGTAAGCAAACAACAGATGGGGCAAATATTTTTCCCACTCCCTCTTAAACAGATCTCCAAATGCCCATAGCATGGACTTGATTGTAGAGGTCAACCTCTCAACAAGACCGTTAGTCTGGGGATGGTAGGGGGTGGTCTTCATGTGTTTCACCCCACAGGACCTCCACAGACAAGCCAGCAGGTCTGACATGAAATTGGCACCTCGGTCAGTCAGTATTTCTTTTGGGAAACCCACCCTGCTGAAAATCTCTAACAAAGCAGTTGCCACCTTCTCTACCTCAATGGAGGACAAAGCCACTGCCTCAGGGTATCGTGTAGCATAATCCACTACCACTAGGATATACTTTTTCCCTGTGTAACTTGGGATACTCAGAGGACCCACAATATCCATAGCTACCCTCTGAAATGGCTTCTCAATCACAGGCAAAGGTATCAAAGGAGCTCTCACCTTGTCTCCTGCTTTGCCTCCCTTTTGGCACTGCTCACAGGTCCTGCAGTACCCTGTTACATCTCTGGAGATTTCAGGCCAATAGAAGTTTTGCATAATACACCTCTTTGTACGTTTTATGCCCATATGACCTGCAAAGGGAATATCATGGGCTATGGCTAGAAGCACCAGATGGTAGGCTCTAGGCACTACCAACTGCTGTACTCTCTCACCTTCTAGCCCTCCCTCAGTGGTCCACACTCTGTATAGTAGCCCTTTGTCCCAGTATACAGATTCCCCTTCCCTAGCGAAACAGGTGCCTCCCTAGCTACCTGCCTCAGTCCTTGCAATGTAGGGCCAGAGAGCTTAGCCTGTCTCAACTCCCTCATTGTAACCCTTCCCAGCTCCCCTTCCATAGGAAGTCTGGCATCCTTTGACAGTGGTGGCTCACTGTCAGCCTGGGTACTACTACTCACCTCTACATTTGCAGTTACCCTGTCAAAGGCAACATCAGTACCCACAAGCAGCTGTGGCTCACCTTCAGTCTCACTGTTACAGAGAAGCTCCCTCCCTGAAGTAACCACCTCAGCAGCAGTCCTGGCTGCAAGTATGCAGCCTGTCTGGGTCTCCCCCAGGCTACCAGACCACATGCTTGTCTCTTAGCCTCACTGCGTATAACTGCATAAGTACATAGTACTGCCTCATCCAAATCCTTCCCTCTCAGGACATCTGCAGGATGGTAGTTCTGTACCCCTGTTGTCTCAAGACAACCTACTGTTGACATTTTGTCTTTCCCACTTACTGGCTCCCTCACCTTTGGTTCCCCACCTTGCTTCCGTGGACAACTGTATGCCACATGGCCCCACTGGTTGCATTCACAACATTTAACCCTAGCTCCTAGATGTGTACCTGGACTAGTCGCTTCCCCTGCTACTGGCAGATTCAGATGGGGCAGTCTGTGCTGCCTACCATGGGTTCCTTTAGACCCATGAGCAGTACTGGGGATACCTTCCTGTGCAGGGCTGCCCTGCTGGCCAGGTATAGGTCTCCCTTCTTCCCCAACTCATCTGAAGTAACACATTGTCTGTCAGCTAACCAGATCCTCATGTCCTCAGGCAAACTGCTAAGGGCTTGTTCCCTCACCAAAAGGTCTGCCAGCCCTTCAAAAGTGGTGACCTGACATCCACTCACCCAGCTATGACAATACGTGCTCAGTTCATCAACATATTCACATACATTTTCATCTCCCTTGAGTCTATGCTCATGAAACTTTTTCCTATACCTTTCAAGTGTTAGTTTAAAACAATCTAACAGGCATTTCTTTACGGCAGTATAATCAAAACAGACAGAGTCAGGCATTTATGATATACAAGTTACAGTTTTCCCATGGAGTAAGGGGTCAGGAACCCAGAACCTTTGGTCAACACTATACTGTTTGCATACCCTTTCAAACATGTGAATGAAACTATCAAAATGTTCCCCCTCTTTAAATTGCGGACAAAATTTACTGACATGTTATGCTTCTGGGGTCCAGTTACTCCCTTCCCCATTACCTCCATGACTCTGGCGAAGAGTCAGCATTTCCCTCTCATGCTTTTTCTGATGCTCCTTTTCTTTGGCTTCTATCTCCAAACACATGGCCTCCAACTGAAGTCTCTTTAGCTCCAGCTGGATTTTTAAGACCACTGCAGAAAGGTTGAACTGTCCATTCTCCGAGGATATTGTATCTCCACTGCCAGTCTGATTGTCCTTCAAGAAAGGTTCAGCTGTCCATTCTGCGAGGATATCGTATCTCCACTGCCAGTCTGATTGTCCTTCACAGAAAGGCTGAGCTGTCCATTCTCTGAGGATATTGCATCTCCACTGCCAGTCTGATTGTCCTCCTGGATGTTGTTTTCTGATGCAGCTGTACCCAAGGCTGAAATCAGGTCTGCCTTAGTGAGGTTTCCATGCAACAGTCCCCTAGCCTGGCACATCTGTACCAGCTGGCTCCTTGTCAGCTTTCCATACTCTTGTGCTGACATGCTGCCTGCTCACACTGACTAACTAAACTAACAAAAGAAATAAAACAATTGTGATCCGAACTCTGAGTAAACACTGCATGGCTGATTTAGAGTATAAAATACCTTCAGAGATCACTGTACATAAACTACAGGATTCACTCTACCCCCACCACTGCCAAACAAATGTGTGAGGATATCTTATCCCAACCACTGCCACCAGATATGTGACGACCGTGTCTTGGCCCAGCAATCAAAGAGCCTCAATCCTCACCACTAACACCAGGGAGGTTGTCTCATAGAAGAGGAAAGGATAACAAATGCACACAGCAAAGTACAATTTCCCTTATGTGCACACAGAGATCACAGTTAGTGTGGGGCTGGTTGCTCCTGGGGCTGGTTGCTCCTTTGCTCCCCAGGTGCCTAATAAGGCTCCCCATTGGCACAGCTATAGGGTCCAGATCTCAGCCTAGCTGGCAAGCTAACCTCCAGTACCCTCTCTGTCCAACCAGTGCTTCCTGTCCCTGCCAGGTAGCTGACACACACCCACACTTTGAGATAAGTATTTATACAATTTCACAGACACTCCTGGGAAAGGCTGACACAGATTCTCTATCTGTGCCCCTTTACCTAGACTATATTGTAGTAATTCCTGCCACCACCAGCTTAATAATTATCAGCTACCCAAAGGCCCTTGAAAGGGTGTCCAATTATTACTGTGAAATATTATTATCCAATTGGCATTGTGACTCTTCAGTCTAAGGCTTTTTAGAGTAGGTTATTACAATCAACTCTATAAATATGCAATGTACTCTAGAGCCTACTTTGTCTCTACACAAACCAGCCACAGGTAAACGTTTTTAAAATATTTAATAATAAATATTTAGTACACAAGACAATACTACTACATCACAGAGATATCTAAGATTTCAGAGATCACATAAAAACTTAAAATAATACAGTAGGACAGGTCTGATGTCAAAGAAAAACACTTAATCTATCTTTCTAATCTTTAGCTATTCCTAAGAGAAAACACAGTGCTACAATCCTACTTACAGATATAAAGAGCATAAGCAGTGCTGGGGTTGATGGTCCAAGACAAATGCTTTCAGTCTCTCTCTCAGCAATAGTTTTTAAACTCACTAACAAACAGCTCTGCTAAGGCCTTCCCAGATTACATCATTTTGACACTTAGATTTTCCCACTATTCACATTACATCATTTTGACACTTACTCTGGAGTTCCCAGGCAAACAAACTGCATTATTTAGCAAGATAACACCTGCTCAGGATACTACAACAATAAAAGACATTTCACATGTTTACTCTAACAATTATTCCTTAAGTTAAGACAATAGAAAGAATGTGTTTAGCCAGCCACTTCAGTACCTCTTTTTAGATAATTGTAACTTCAAAGAAATTTTGAAATGCTTGGCTTGGTTTTCCTTACAGAAGATGGCAATGTTGCAACAATCTTGAAGTTCACATTTTACAGTGTTTTCTTTCATTTAAAAACACAAGCCTGTATTTTACATTTATTTATACAAATGATAGAATTATGTATCAAATTCTATTTGACTAGGCTGGCAGCCTTCACCCATCTTTCCCCAATCTTCACTGAAGTAACGACAGTTTACCTTTCTTTAGCATAATGTATATGTGATTCTTGTTTTTCATTACTTTAAACAGATGCAATTTATCTTGTTAGTGTTGCAATATATTTGTGTACTATGCCTGCTAAACTTGATTATGTGACCTCTGAAAGCTGCCTTGCACATATAATCGATTGCAGTAATACACTTCTGTGTGTGTGTGTGCGCTGAGAAATAAATAGTGCATATGCAACAGTATGACGTAATAAAATTAACAATATACTAATGAATTGGGGAAATATGGAAAGCACAGCTTGCAAAACATGTTGGTATACTGATCCAGTGGCATATATATTCCATGTTCCAAAGTATAGATTGTACTGCAATATGCTGTGGATAACATCACATCCTGTAAACATTGTTTGACCCTTTCATAAGTAGTTGCTACCCCACAAATATATAACGCAGTCATTGCAAACAATAGCTCATCACACACACACAAGGATAACAATTGTATTGTGACTTTATTATTTATGCAACAGTTGGTATAGAGCACTGTCACTATTCAGGAATGACAGCAGTTCATGGCTTATGGCAAAAACTCAAAAATAAATTATGGGGTATGCTAAGATTTTGCTATCACTAGTGCAAATAAGCTTGGCTTCAGCACAAGGTAGGTTAGCACTTAAGATATTATCAGAATAAATTCTATGGCAAAATTTCCATAGAAAACATATCTGCCTAAAATCATTCCAATAAAGGTACACCATATATTGTAAAACTTACACGATTGCTAGAAGTAGGTATATATACATACATCTACTCATGTACCAAACTGTAGAACTCAACTTGCACCCTTGCAAAGTTAGTTCCCTTGTGGCATTTAATAGTTACTACACAGTGTTCACATGTATGTGCTCCTTTTTACTGTGGGTTTTATTCTAAGATGGCATCGCTCACAGTTATTGTTCTACACATCCTTTATGATGAGACTATCCAAATGTATCGGTTTACCACCATATGGTCGACCGGATGATGGTCGAGCCCGAATGTCAGAAAGGAGTGCTGCAACATCCCACATTTGCCAATGCAGATGCTGCAAATCGCAAACTCCTGTCCCCTATTTGACCCATGTTAGCACTCGTTTCTGGATGTAGACCGGTCAGAAATGTCATATCCAGTGTTCTTGCATCATTCCAACCATTTGGCATGCCAGGATTCACTAATTACATTCAGATATATACCGGTTCAAGCACTGTGTGCTCAACCATATGGTGGTAAACCAAATTTATCAATTTACTTCTACAAACACAATATTAGCTTGTGAACTATGTTACTTTCCTATCAGCATCCTGCACATTCTGCTTGCTCCCCATTTTCACCAATGTCCCAGTGTGTCATCAGCCCCATTTCAAACTTTAATCTTGTTAAAAAAAGATACACATACCACACACATGGTCAGAAATGGCCCATAAACAAAAATCTCTATTTCTATTCTCAGAGTTTGTGTGATGCTTGACATTGGGCAACACTGCTTCATAACAGTAACTGCTGGTTCCCATCCTGTGGCAAATTGATGAGTTTCTGCCTTATGTATATTAGGATAATGACCACTGGGGTTTTTATAAGACAAGAAATGTAACCCATATATGTTCCATAAGTTATTGTATGTTAGACATCTATATAAGAGGTGTATGTTAGTTATGACATAATTTATTGACTGCCTGTGTCCATCAGAGACATGGATGCCAGACCACAGGAGAATTTCTGATTTCCCATCCACTGGTACATGTTATGCTTAAATAAGGCTAAGGAGGGACTCTGCTTGACATGGATAGGGAGCCTATTATAGAGAATAGCAATTTTCTGAGACGCATATATGTCTCTCCAACATGTTCTATTTATGTCACAAGCAAAATTTATGTCCTTAGATCTTGTAGTTTTGCTGCTGTTCATTTTTCAGATATGCAAGAAGTCCATCAGAGCGGGATTGAAGGATGCTTTGTATGCCTGGCATAGATTGACTCTCAATAGTCTATAGAAGACAAAGTAAAGAGATAAGGCTTTGAGGCAATCCACACTGGACATTATGTTTATGCTCTGCATTCTTTTTGTAAGGAACTTATGGGGTCATTCGAGTTGCTGCATGTGTCTAATTAGTTACATTCTGAAGGTAGCATTATACTCAATAATGGGTCTAATGATGGCTGAGTTCAGTAGTATGATAACTTCTGTGGACCTAGATGCCATGCCCTCACATATAAATTGAGCAATAAAGAAGGAATTTTTTTAACTACACTGGACACATGTTAATTGAAGACTATGTGAGAATCAAACACAGTACCTTGTGTCTATAAAGTAAACTCCTTAACAATTATGCCAGCCACCAACCTTTAATAATATGTCCTATTGCACAATAGTTATCAGAAAGCACTGGAAGTAAGCCATGCTGTGAGGTGTTTACTGTCAGTTCTTGATTTTGTGGCAAGTGCTTCTGAGAATTTATGTCTAGCGGCATGCTTCTGCCTATGGCCACATAATGGAGGTAGTGGATGATGAATGGAGGACAACAACAGTTCACTCACTAGCACATGGTAATATTTCACCTCTCTATGAGGTATGTTACATGTTGTGATCAAGTTATTACAGATGTTTTGTGCAATGCTCAGTTGGAGAGATATTTTGATTTTGGACATGATACTTTACTGCCTTCAGACCTCTACTTTATCAGACTAAATGTGTATGTGCAGCAGCAGAAAAAACTGCACACATTAGTCACAACTGCTTTATATTCCTGTCACATATATAATGAAGTGAAATGGGGCATACAGCATTTGTCTTTACATAGTGTTGACATCAGGCACATTTTTGTTGGGATTGCTTCTCCTAGGTGCTAACTATCATGAGAGATCTTCCTTTCACACATAACTACCCATGTCCCTGGGCATACACTGACCCTCTTCCACACACATCCCTGATATTAATGGCCTTCCATCACAACCTATATCCTCCATCTTAGCATACTCTGTATTTCTCATGACATGTCCCACATCTCAGATATAATTACATCTCATCTGTTATATTTCTACATCTGTATTAACACATTGCAGCATAATCTTCAAGTCACACATGTTTAAAGTGACAGTTATTTTTCTGAAACAGGTCCTTATGAATTGCACCTCATAATGATTTGGGATTGAGGAACTAACCCAATTCCTACCATTCCCAACATGCATGTTGCTGCCGCAGCTGCTAATATTTTTCCATTATCAGTACTTGTATGGGATTTATGTCCAGTGGTGCTCCTTCTTTTTCTCAATTGTTCCACAGTTTTATTGATGGTAGTTCCCCATTACCTCTGCATTGTTACTTCAGTACACATAAAAGCATGATCATGTGTACACTTGTGTTACCTGCATTTGTTCACACATCACAATTGATTCATTTGTAACACTTATACTGCCTGTGTTTTATGTTCTACTACAGCTTGCAATGGCTCTGAATCTCATACATGTCCACTACCTGCACTGAATGCTATGTCCTACTGTATCAGGTTTCCTCGTCCACTGTTTTCATATCTCTTGGTCCATGAATTTCAGGGATGTCTCTGAGTTTGTCTGCAATTTTAGCTATGTCTCTCTTAATCCCATGTAAGAATGAATGACCCTTAGAGAAAGGTGGTGAATTTTACTTAAGTAAATCATGATACTAATTAGAGTTGCACTCTTTTCTCATAACTGAAAATGTCTTCCACTTCACACTCTCTTCTTCTGTCAATATCTTTACTTACTATACTAACAATTTAACAATTGTACCTGATTGTCCATACTATTTCTGTATTTTTCCCAAATTCACATTAGGTTTGCCCCTGATTAATTTCAGGCAACTGGCTAGTTATCTATTTGCAGACTTCCCCTCCCTTTTATATATTTCAAGTTATCCTAATGTCATGTTATGCTGTTTGTGCGTACCCACTTACAAAGCTGAAGCTTATTTTCCAATTTGTGTTTCCATTGTGTGCTTGAGCTCTGCTGTACCTCAACGTAGCTGTTAGGTGCTGCTTAACATGTAGAGTTGCTTAGAGTCTTATACGTTCAATGAGCCATTCTGCTCCTTGCACACAGATGACCAATTGTCTAGACTTTAGCATGTTATTGTATGCTTGTTAATGAATTCCTGGGCACAAATTTTGTGAAGGATACTACTTACTCTTGGCCTTAATAAAATCCTGTAAATGTATTATTAAACAATAATGCATAACTTTGTGGTTAAATCCTGATCTACCCACACACAGGAGTGGATCATTGATATGTTACAATTATATTATTTAAGAAAGAAATTGCTTACCTTTCTTAAGTAATGTATTTGTATAAGGCCAATTCTGCCTTTTTCCGCATTGTGTTACCAATACTGGTACTGTGCATGAGTATGGAACTTATACTTTCATGTTTGCACAGTGTATCTGTGTAAGAGAAATGATGGAGAAAACAGAATCTCTGTTGCTGTTTTGTTTTTTAGCTGTTAAAAAAAATAGAGATTTACGAGGCACAGCACACACATATAAAGACAATCAAGCAGGTTTCTGTTTGTTTAGTTTTGCATAATGCACCCGATATTTCTTATACTTTGCTCTGTCCCTAAACATAGGCCAGTAGAAAGTCTGGCCAGTTAATGGCACTTCAGCTACAGGATTCTTTTTTATTGGTACATGCTCAATTTACAATGGCATACTTGTTGAGCTGTCCAATCAGCTTGCTCATTTTTGATTAGTAATGAACATTTATTGCATAATATATTATCATGTATTTTATACATCGTATATGATATGTATTATTATATATCCTTTCTGAATATGATTTAAAAATGTGAAATAAAGGTATATAATTATTTTTGGTATTGTTAATCTTGGATTTAATGAAAGGTTATAAATGTATCATATATATTGTCCTCTATTTTTTTTGCTTTATATGTCCTATTCTGTCCACTAGATGGCAGTATAAAATCAAATTCATGCAGTTATATAATATATATTTAAATGTTAATCATACTGTAGCTATCTATCTAACCGGGCTTAATATAGCTATCCATGAAATTATGGCATCCCACTAACTCTAATTGGCTATAAAGACTGAAAAAATTGTATTCATTATCTAGTCCACAAGAGTAAAACTGTTGAAATATTTGTGCAGTTAGTCAATCACAGTATTTTTGGGATGTAGTAGGAAAGCAGAGTATACAGAAGAACAGAGAAAAAGAGAGAAAATATAGGCCAGGTTACATGAACTCCTGTTTGTGCACTAAGCTCATGTGCACAACTAGTAGTGGTGATCAAGAAATTTGTGATTCAGGAAACAGCAATACAAATCATGGCAGGCTGCAAAACAAGGTTAGCAGCAAAATATGATTGTTGTTTGTTGTTCTTATTTCATCTTTTCCCAGTTAGGGGTCGCCACAGCAGAACTCCGGTCCGCTAATGATTGGCAGTAGATTTTTATGGTGCCAAGGTGCCAGTTCGACGGCCAGCCTTCAACGAAGGCACGCCCTGCGCATGTCTTTCGAACACCACTAGACCACGGTGAGGACATGCAGACTCCACACAAAAGGTGCTCCAGCCGGGAATCGAATGGGAGAACCTCTTACTGTGAGGCAACAACGCTACTGCTGCACCACAGTGGCTAGTAGCAGCAAAATATGCTAATGACTATATATTCAGCTATGCTGTATGCTAAAGAAACAAACAAAAATCATGGCACAGCAATTCAGAAACTTATAAAACTAGTGTGAACATGAATTGTTTCATTTAGCTCTGAATTCCAGCACATGCTAGACTACAGCTGCAGGAAAACTTTAAAAAAATGTTAGTGGTTGCTGCAGCCATTATAATCCTGTATTTGCAACAGGGTCTTTACAACATTCTGCTGCTACTGCTGCTGCTACCAGATGTTGACGTAGAATGTGTAGGGTGTTCAAAGCATGCTTGCCCAACCATAGACTATGGACTAGATGAAACTGAGATACTAGAGCACAAAAGGTGAGCAGAGACATTATACAGGAAACTGTAGACGTGCTGGCCCCATCTGATACCCTGTGGGAATTGTAGAGAACCCATCTCAGTGGATACTGCTACAGGGGCTTTTCTTTGACCTACAGTGGACACAGTGGGACTTTCACAAGCTTCTGCCTCAGGAATACTCCATCATCTCCTGAATACAATGCTGGAGCATGTGGATGGAGCATATCTGGTTTCCACATATTCCAACGGAGAGACCTACCTCTATGCAAAATTTCTATGCCATAGCCTATTTCCCCTGAGGTAGTGGGGTTGAAATCCTTAAAAATGTATATATTTGTTTCCAGTTCCTTCAAGGAGAACTCTACCCAAAAGTCAAGTTTTTCTTTCCAAAAAGTGATTTGCCTTCCCCGTAGTATGACAGTAAACATGTCACATACAGAAAAAACATACTTTAATAATTATGTTTGCCTTTCTTTCCTGCATTTGCCTCATGAGTTACTTCACAAAGGATACTAAGCAGAATAATTAAGTTAGGCCACTTATCCCAACTACAAATCCATTAAGAAAACAGTGCCTCTTTAACAATGACATTTAAATGTGCTTTATCAGTTACAGATTGCCAGCAGTGCACCTCAGATAAATAGTGTAACCTGGAGGATGAACAAAGGCAGGATTTCAAAGCTTAGTTTGCAGATGTGAATGGCTTTCCCTTTAATAAAACTTGGTGCTGCAAAGAAAGAAAGCAAATATGCTCATCTAACTCTTCTTACTTTCAGTCAGTATTTGATTTTGCATTGTTCCTACACTGCAGTTTCTGTAAAAGTTCATGTTTCTTCTGGTGTTTTTCTACAGCAGTTTTGCATTGTATGTATTGCTTTGTTGAGACAAGTCAGTGAGTTGGGGAAAGAAGATTCACATCAAATATTATATAAATATCAACTACCATTCAGACCATTTTTTTATAAAATGTTCCCACATTAATATATTAATATGGTGTTTCCATAGCTGTGTTACTAACATCTTTCCTCTTCATTCCATGCTTTCTCATTTATCATTTTTATTCCTTTGTCTATTTTTAGATATTCCTTGTTTTCTTTTATCTCTAGCCATATTGCAAGATGATCAGAAAATCCTGTTTCAACTACCTCCCTTTCACCTATAACTAAATGTTCCTTTTCTATAAAATAATTTATTTCAATTCTATATAGTCCCCTTTTGTAAGCTCATGAATTTTTGTCCCAAAGTTTTAACTTGCCACATCTTATGACTTTTCTAACATGTTTTTATAATGTCCTTTTTTTTTTACACTTGGCTCTTAAATCACAGTTAAAGTCTCCTGTTATTATAATATTCATATTTCTCACTACATAGTCTAACATCTGATGAAATATGATTCCCCTTCTATACAATTAATATAAGCATGTAATGTTATAATCCTATATGCTTGTTCTTTCCATTTTAAATCTACAACGGTTGGTCTTCACATTTTTGCTAAAGTTACATTTAATGTCCTTACTGTATTTTTACAGACGATGGCTATTGCAGAACATCTTTCGTTTACCAAATTCCAAATTATCCTTCCTCCCCATAGTTTATCTGTTTGAAATTTTTCTTCATTTCTTAAAATGCATGTGTCTTCTAATATAAATACATTTGCATCTGTATTACAACACTCCAAAATCCGGATTTGTTTTACTATATTCTTAATGCTATTCTCATTTACAGAAAACACTTTAAAATTTTCATTTTCCCCATTTCTTAGATTTATGGCTTTATAAGTTCATAGCTAATTACTATGTTAACTTTCTTAATATGCCATTCTAAGCCTAACCAATTTGCCTCCCAGAGATGAGAGTCAAACACCTTAACTGTCATACCAAACTCCAGTCACTAGTTGTATATATTTTTTTCACTCATTTCCTTTCTTTTATCTATTGTACCTGTTCCTTTTAATATCCTTTTTCGGTCTTTCACCTTTTACACTAGGATTCTTTTTTTTTTTCCTACCTCCCAATTTATGTCTTCTTTGTCTCTTATTTCAGGAAATCCTTTTAGGTCCTCTTTGTTATTTTTCTCATCTACTTTTTCTTCTTTCTCTAGTACTTTCTACTACTTCTAAAATGTCTTCTGTTTGCTCATTTTCTTCTCTTTCTTTTTCTTTACTCTCATTTTCATTTTTGCTGTCCATCTATAAACATCAAATTCTGTTACATTTATAACATTTCAATTCACATTTTTTGCATCATGTCATTTCCCCACAAATATAACAGTTTATTTTATCAGTTACTTATCAAATGCCCTTCTTTAAAAAAATAATATATATATATATATATATATATATATATATATATATGTGTCTGTGTGTGTGTGTGTGTGTGTGTGTGTGTGTGTGTGTGTGTGTGTGTGTGTGTGTGTATATATATATGCATATATATATATATATATATATATATATATATATATATATAGCTATACAGTAGATATATTAGATATAGATATAGATATATATCTTTTGGGTTGTCCCCAGTATTTTATGACACCCCTATTCCCCTCCACATTTATCATGCTTGGTATATGTATAACTTTTTCTTTTTCTATTTTTAGCACAATATTATAAACCTGTCCACCCATCCATAAACCTCTTTGGTCATAAACTTTTGCAATGTCCAGTACTTCTTTACATAATGTTTTTAAATATCCTTTCAAACTCTCACTTTCCACATTTGTCAAAAGTGTGCATTAATTTTCTTTTTTGTTTCCCTGAAAATTGCTTTTATCACATAAAGTTTCCATGGGTTATAATCTTTCTTTTAGCTGGATTTTTCCAAGACAATTTTCCTAAAAAAAGTCTCAGATATGATGTTACAAAGTATCTCTTTGTTATTAAGAATAAATGCTCTTACTTCATGTGCTTTTACACATAAAGAAGCTATTAAATTGTCCCCCATTTCATACCTGTCCATTTCTTGCTGCATACTTATGTTTTTCATTCTCTTCTGCCTTTCTTCTGCCACTCCCATTTTGCTTCTTTTACTTTCTCTGGATGTTTTCTTTTCCATCTTAACACTATTCTTCAGGATTTTCTCTGGATCCTGCTTTTGTATTTTCTCCATAATGTTCACAAAATGTCTCCTTCATTTTTATGCTCATTCTGTATCATCATTTCTGTAAGTAAATCATCCCAACAACTCTCCTGATTGGAGGATGTAATTATACATCCATCATATGCCAACTTATCTCCATCAAACATATTTCTTTGAAACATCTCCTCAGAATCCTACAAACATTCTCTGGTCTTGATATTTGCTTTCTCCTGCATTTCTCTCAGCACTCCATTATTTCCTTCTCTATCCATCTTCCTCCCTGTTTCTACTGACCATCTCTGTGCCTGGAATGGAAGTGCTCCTTTGAAATATGGGACCCCTCACAAATTATAAACACACACACACACACACACATAATATATATATATATATATATATATATATATATATATATGTGTGTGTGTGTGTGTGTGTGTGTGTGTGTGTAGGAGAAGTTCCCCAATGTCCAGGCTAAATTTCCTTAGTAGTATAAAATCTATCTCCAGTCTCCAGGCTTAATTAGCTTTGGTCAGACAGCCTTATAAGGGCTAGTGTAATGACTGCATCATTTGCACAGATCGATAATCAAGATATAACCTTATGAGTACAGAATGTAAGCAAATAAATGACAACTTGCAGTTCTACAGTATAAAAACAGATTGTTTCTAAATCATGCATTGCCTGCATATTATGTGCATCAGACATAAGCAGCTTAAGTCAGAGGTTAAGGCAGTCTGAGTCTCATGTGCATACTGGAAGGGGGGGACAAGCTGCTATACACAACTACTGCTACTGTTACTACTACTGCTGCTGCTATTACTACTGCTACTACTATCAATACTACCATTGCTACTACTGCAACTACTACTACTGCTACATGTACCACTACTGCTGCTACTGCTTCAACTACCTGCTACTACTGCTTCTGTTACTACCACTACTATTTCCACTACAACCACTTCTACTGCTACTACCACTACTATTGCTAGAACCATTACTGCTACTACTACCACTACTATTGTTACTGCTACTATTACTACCACTACTACTGCTACTGCTTCTACTACTACTGCTATTACTGCTACTGCTACTATTACTACTACTATTGCTACTACTACTGCTACTGCTACTACTACTGCTACTACTGCTTCAACTAGTACTACTGCTACTGTTACTACTATTAATACTACTGCTACTACTACTTCTACTACTACTGCTACTGTTACTACTACTACTGCTTCTACTACTATTTATTATTTGTACTGCTGCTACTACTACTGAAGTTAAACAGACTAAACAAGGTGAATTTTTACATAGTCCTCTGAAAACAATAACATTGACTAAACAATCATCAGCTGGCCACTCAGTGCATAAAGCATAGGCAACCCTAAATTACAGATCATGCAAAGAACAGGGCGCATTTGTCATCACTTGCAAAATATGTTCGGGGGGGGGGGTCACTGTAGGTCAAGTCCAACGTAGAGGGACTGCATGTGAGTGTGAGAGATGAGGTCACAGCAATTTTGTACTCTTATATCTGGTATCTCAAGATGCAATGAAGTCTATAGTGAAGTGTGTATGTGTGTGTGTGGGTGGGTGTATGTGTGTGTGGTGCTATGGTCAACATGTACTGTTTGTCGGTCTGCAGGGACACAGCCAAAGCACTTGCACTTGCACTGCACTCTGTCATCTGGGACAGGTGTGAGCTGTACATGGTAGAGGATCAAGTTCATCACCGTCACCCCCTAACCACATGCTCTACCAGTCCCTAGAATCACTCTGCTAGCTCCATGACCATGGCTGGAAGTCAGAGTTCAACCTGAATGTGAGCAATGTCTGCTGGATGAGCTAATGTCATGACAATGTCCATCTCCCCAACCATGTCAATGACTATTTTTGAGTGTGGAAATATCCAATACCAATGTAGTAGTGGACGTAGTACCACCACAGGTGTGTGATCTGGCATGTCCATGGCCACATTGACTGAGATCTATTAATGTACAGGCAACATGGCCTTGTGGTGGCTACCTCTTCCCCAGCAAAAGATCTAGAACAAACACTGCATGGTCCAGTGTGTCATTTATCCTGTCCAAGGAGTCACACAGATAATTCACACACTCTCATATGTCAGAATATATGACATGCAGTAAGACCTCAGCTGTCTAGATTTTCATAGAATGTCCAGATTTTTTCTTCATGTTTTTTGTCTGCCCCTCATTAAATTTGGGATTTTCTGGATTTTTGTGGCAAATCAGTGAGGACTGAATTCACTAAATAATGATAGGCATTTGAGTTTCAGATTTCATAATGTTCAGAAAATGCATGGTACCATAACACCTTTTATCCTAACAACTTTCTAAGTTTATAAGAGCAATATTTAAAATGTGTCCCTGTTTTGGGGGCTTTGCTCCCCCATTATTTTGGCTTTGTTCAAAATTTTGTGCTAAGAAGTTGAGAGCTATACATGCAGTAGTCTGACAATCTCTTCTGAGGTCCTGGAGTAACGTGCCTGTGCCTCACCAATGGCCCTCTACATACACTAGGTGGCAGATACTGACATACCAGCAAGAGGGGAGTGGGGTAAGCATAGCTTATCTGATCACCTCTACAGACATTCATGTGTGCTGCTTCACCCTTGTGAAGGCTAAGGGGAGATTCTGCCATTTCTGCAACTGGTATAAATACACTACTCTAGTCAGCCATGTCCCCATCCACCTGTTCATTCTTAAATGGGTCTGTATCATGGGTATGCATAGGCAGAATAACTGTATCCGTACTGTGGAAAGGTGCTGTAGGAGCCACAATCCCTGGGTCAGATCTACCTTCTACAACCCTAGACTGCACCTGTTCATCACTGCCATCATTGTCCAAGGCTAACGTTCCTTGAGCATCAGGCAGATGGAGGTCCACAGTGCTGAAGCCTGACACTGCTTCACCCATGACTACATCAACAAAAACAGTAAAATGAAAGGAATAGAAAAATAAATAATATGATATCCTGACCAAACAAAAATAGCTACACATGCAAATGCTATAATCTCAGAAAGTACTACACAAAACTAATACAACATTATGTCCACACCATTTGTAAGCTGCCATTATACCTCAATGCCAGATGTACCTAGACACATATTTTTGTTGATTGAGATATCATAAGCATACAACTTAAAATAAATGACAAAGGTGGGTACAGTATATTTTTGAATGGTCTACCTGGTCATCAATAGTTGAAATCCTCTGGATTTCCACCTCTGCCTGTACATCTAGCATCACACTGTGATACTCTTCTGAGCAGCTTGAATGCCTCACAGTTCTTAGGAACTTCTCCATGTCAGGCATTGGTGCTTCAGTAGAAGACCCACCCCCAGTAGATCTTCTGCCCTGTACCACTGCCTTTGTTTTGTCAGTAGCCATTTTAATCATGTCAGTGGCCCCATTTTGGATAATATGGCAGTCTCAACACTAGTCAACCACAGCATTGATATAATTCACCATGTACCACCAAACACGGTTATCAAATGACTTAGTGGAAGGTGTGATTTGGAACTGTGCCCCATGAAGACCGATAGTCTGCATTACTGACTCCATTCTCAGCATCTGAGAAGGGAGGTTTCGATGAAGATTACCCTTTTTTGAGTTTTGGAGACATATCCTTGCTGTGATAAATGAAAAAAATATTACAATAACTACACACCAGGGATGGTAGTACAGGCTGTTATACTTATGGAGCAGCATATATCAGTATGCAGTCAGCGATTAACATCATACAAATAGTCTAAACAAAAATTCCAGCCCTGTAATATCACATATGAATTAACCTCCCAAAGGATAAAAAATATAAATTTCAGAAAACAACAAATTATAGTGTATGCAAGAATAAATATACAACTTCTAATCAAGTAAAACAGCATAACCAGAGAGACAGTAGCTAATGTAAAAAACACTAGTAACCAAAAATAATGCACCCAATAGCCATCAATGAAAACTCCACTTTATTAGAACCAAACATCAGCAAAATCCATTAGTTGTTAAGCGCTTTCATCATAGACAATGACTTCATCAGAACAAGAATAGGTCTCATAATTAAGATGCTTATACATATCCTATAAATTAGCACATGCTTAGTAATTTAAATTAGTCAGTTAAGCAATACAACTCTCTTAAAAACACATTCTCAAATATGTACAAGTATATGTATCCACAGCCTTTGTTAAAACATTGTATATAAAAATATTGTTTTAAAAAAATTTTGGTATTCAAAATACATGAATAAAATAAAAAAATATATGTGTGTATAAATACATTTTTTGTGTATAAAAACATTTAAGCAATGAATTTAACGTTCTACTTTGTTTTAGTAGACAGAAGACAAACATTAATTATATACTCCCTAATTAATCTAAAAACCCCATTCCTTAATTTGAATTCTGTCTTTAAGTGCTGGTACTATGGAAACATTGTCATTTAATCCTGGGGAGAAGTTAGCAGCAAGCCTTAGTTGCCAAATAAGTTCCTTTTTGCTGAGCTGATTCTTCCAATCTCCCCCCCAGGTTCAATGTCAACTGTGTCTAGTATACCAAACTTAAAATCTTGGAAATTTAAACAACTTCAGGAGTGCCTGTACAATGCATTAGTTTTGTTCTTGTTTTTTAATTCATATAAATGTTTATAGATCCTACGCTTAAAAGATCTTTCCATCTTTCCGACATAATATGCCGGACAGGTATCATGCATTGCCAAGTACACTAACCTCTGTGTTCTACAGTTACCATTCCTGAAGGTAATATTAGTCCTTAATCTGTCACTCAATGTAGTAACAGTTCCCCTGAAAATAAAACTACACTGTGAACAACAGCCACAACTTGTAGTCCCTTTAATGTTCTCATTCACATTAAAAGTTTTAGGTTTCTCTACCAATTTCTTAAGGTTCAATCCCACTTTATTGATAAAGAAGGCTGATCACCCAAAATTTGATAGATATCCTGACTGGTCCTGAAAATACTCCAATTTTTTCGCAAAATAGCCTTAATGTTTTTAGATATTGTACTGTATTGTACAATACATGCTCTTGTAAATGCCACAGATCCAGAATGGTACTGAGAAGTGACCAAGGGTGGATTTGTAAAATGACCTGCCCCCAAAAGGGGTTTGTACTTCCTACTCCATTCACCATAAATGTCATCCAAGATTAGATTAATCATCTTGGGATAACCCCTTTGTAAAAACATGTTCATCAAAATGACAAATTCTTTTTTAACATTAATCAGTTCAGAAGTCATTTGAGCAATATGTATAGCCTGCCCTTTAATAATACTTTTCTTTTGCGACAAGGGGTGGTGACTAGTAAAATGCAGGTAGGAGTTACAAAACGTACTCTTACGAAAAACCTGAGCTCTGAAACCATGACCATTGTGAGAAATTAATGTATCCAAGAATGGTAATTGTTGTTCGTGACAAGAAAATGTAAACTTAAGGAAGGAGGTGGTTCTGTTCAAATAATCAATAAATACAGGAATGTTATCCTTGTCTCCCTTCCATAAAATAAAAATATTGTCCAGGTATCGATTATACAATAAAACATGTTCACCCCACCAAGTACTGTTGAAAACATGTTTGAGCTCCCATCCAAAAAGGACTATATTGGCATACACTGGTGCACAAACTGCTCCCATGGCCACCCCAGAAATTTGTTGGTAATATTGCCCTTCAAAATAGATGTAATTATAATTTAAGACCATAGACATCAGTTCACAAATTAAAGTAACCTCCCCATGAGTCAAACTAGAGTTGAGAAATAGTATCTCTTCAAAGTATTCCATACCATCTTTCTTGGGAATACAAGTAAATAAGTCCTTAACGTCTATGGTTAAGAAAATGAGATCTGGGCTCCATATATCTTAACTGAGTTGTCCCAAAAAATCCCAAGAGTCCCTGACCAGGTGTGGAACTCATTCAACAATGTGCTTAAACTTGTTTTCCACAAAGCTGGACAAGTTGTGAGTCTTAGACCCTCTAGCGGACACTATAGTTCGAAAAGGTGGTGAAGAAACACACTTGTGCACCTTAGGTATGCCAAATATCACAGGAACCCTAGGGTGGGTATTACTCAGCAGATTACAGGTGTCCTGGTCAATGCGGTGGTCCAACAAAAATTCTAACAAAAAAACTATCAATACGTTGGAATCCAATGTGCATCTGATTAATGGACACTTGTGTATGATTGTCCTGGTCAAATAACAAATCCTGAATGGTGTTGATGTAATCAGTAGTGTTGAAAATGACTACATCCCCTCCCTTGTTGGGGGTCATAATCCGCACCGAGCTGTCCCCTCTAACTTGATTCAATAAAGTCCTCCCTTTTGGGTTAAAGTTGGAAAAAAAAACTTTTATGTTCTGCCCAAAATTTATATAAATCCTCCTTAATGGCTGTCTCAAAAGTGAGTATTAGAGGATGCAAGGGTGGGTTGAATATACTGGTTTCCTTAAGACCACCCTTCTCATTGTAAATGCCCTCCTTTTTTGAAAACATAACCTGGAAGCTCAATTTCCTGGTGTAGAAATGAATATCCAGGAGACCGTCAGCAATATCTGGAATACTGGCAGGCACAAATTTAAAACCCTTCAAAAAAAGTGAAAAGTACTCCTTGGCAATAGATCGGTTGGTATAATTATATATATATTAAATCCTTCAAAAGTGTGAACAATATTGTCACCTTCAACATTGGGATGTAAACTTATTAGTAATTCCTGCCTCTCCCCCTGTATGAATTTTTCCTGGGATACTGTCCCATATGACTGTGTCCATAATTCCTGCTTGCTATTCCTTCTAAGCGACATAACAGAGGAAAATCCTGATTAACTATACCTTCTTGTATCCCCTCAAACTCAGGTTCCTCATTAACAAGTGTCTCATCATTGAAAAGTTATTGTTCCTCTAATACACCAATGTCATTCTTAACCAAAATTTTATTAGTAATATATGCCTCTTTTAAATGATATTGTTTAATATCCCTAGACAATTTCCTGCTTTTTTTATGGAATAACACATTACATTTCTTCTCTACCCTTTCTAAAACTTTTTGGTAAAACAATTCATATTGTTCGATTAACAAGTCACTGGTAATCTGTGAATTCAGTAGAGCCAATTCATTCTGCAATTCCACTTGCATTTTATCATGATAAACCAACATTTTTTGCAACAGTTAAATACCCCACCCATTAAACATGTTGGTGAAATCCTCAATAATACAATTATCATAATAAATGCCAAATGGAAATTTAAAAACCTGTAGACCATGTGGTACCACTTTGGCTTTGATACATTCCCTAAAGTAGTTAGAGTCAAGCTGCAGAGTTTTATATTTAAACAGTTTTTTTCAAAAGAAAAAAATAATGTATTTTAAAGATTTGAAATGCATATTATCAGCATTGACAGTATTACCTCATACATCAGGATTTTCTTTGGAAAAAGTATCTTTTCTGTTAATAAGACAGTCAAATTTAGAGCTAGAATGCGAAACACCCTTCGTTGTTGCAGTCGCTGTCCTACCTTTCTGATTCCCCGGTATCACCGGAGAAATAGGTGCATTACCAGAATTATTCCCTAATGGGTTGTTTCAAATATCAGTACAGTGTGTTGTAAAGTCTGATGCACACACTACCAAGAGTCTGATTCACAATGCACATTGTTCCTTCATACATTTGTCATGCTCTCTTCAACTGCGTGACTTCTGCTAGCTGGAATGTGAATTCTGTGGTATGCTTGGCTAGTGCACAGGTCTACAGAGTATTGAGCAGGATTGGCAGCTGTTTGAATCCACCATTTTGTATTTGAAATGTATTTTTGTTTTATTATTCAGTCTTACCCAGAATCATAGCTGGTTCAACCAACTCCCTGTGTTGGTACCATGAACTAGTGCCCCACCCCCCAACCTTTTTAAATGAAAAGTAAAAAGAAAAAGAAAAAAGAAAATAATTTTACTCTATTAACATGACAACTCTTCCACTGAAGAGCAAAAAAAAAAAAAGCACTTCTCTGTAATAAGTTGATCAGTACATTGTAGCAATCAGCTTATCCCCCCACTCTTCTATTAAACAGATAAAAACAAACAAAACAAAAAAAAGATGTTCCTTCTACAGGCACACCAACCAGGTGACAAGATACAGAGCATGTCCCCTTCCTCCTGCCAGCACCATTCAGGTTCCATTTCAGTGCCCTGCCCCGGCCCTCCTTCAACACATTTTATTTAAAAATAAATAAATAAAAACTTAGTTTTCTTTTAAACTGTAACAAATTGTTTGCCACTATTGTAGCAAATTTGCCATTAATACATTTAGCACATTTTGCTAAAGACTAACTGTCCTTAAAGAAATTTACATTTGTAGGAAAATATTTTAAACATGATTTCCAAGTAATACTTCAGTTGTAAAATGCAGGTCACTTGCTTCTTAAACTAGCAGTCATGTTACTTACGTCATAAATAACACCACTGATCATTAGAAGATATAGTGAAACATTGTGCAAGTAGGAAAGGAGGAAAAAGTGATTGAAAATGATTGGAAATTCTGAGTTAATTGTATAACAAATGTATTAAGAATAACTTGAAATTCTATGTCACCTGACTGAAAAGCATATAAATAACTATTGTACCATATAGATAATCCATAGTTTATGAACTGATTATGTTAACTTTATCCTTTCCTGCATCTAGAGTGAGCACACAAACACCCACACAATAAATAAAAAAATATGAGAAATGTTTCCACTTCTATAACTTCACAGTTGGGCAGGCAGTCATGTTATCTGTAAATATAACTGCCTACACCTATGTCTAATATAAATAGAAAAGGATAACTTTTATTTAGATTCAATCTCTGCTTAAATAAAACTCTAGCTTTTGCTGACCCTTTCCTTGTGTCCCTTAACAAGATATTCTTTCAACTTCCTACAAATGTTTTCTTGTTAATAATGTTATGTTATGGTACTTATATGTGAACCATGGTTTATATTTAGAATGGTCAGTTCCCTCTTTCATTTCCCTGTCTTCTTCTGTTAATGATCTCTGCCCTCTATTCTCAATGTAGGGTGTTAATTACATATTGTTCCTTACCATACATGGCTTCCTTCCAGTGATGATCCTTAGATTCCTTATCTGTCTTTAGATGCCTTACATTTTCAGGCTTAAATGTTATCCCATATGATTCTTCTCACCATCTTTAAAGACTAGCCTGCTTTACTTGATATGTTTTTTCTTGCTTATTAAGCCTTGTCATGCCACTTAATATATATTGTGCTGCTTGTATAACTGAACCTCTTCAACTTACCCATTAACTGACCTTCTTTTGTTATTCTCTTCTCTATTCAAATAATATGTCTGTTCATAATACTGAAATTCAGGTAGTTGCAGCCTTCTTCCCCGACTTAGTATGTGAGAGATGAATTGCATGAATATGTTTCTACCTACTGATCACTGTGCTGCCTGGCAATTTTTCTTAACTGCCTCTTGCACTCTTATCCTAGTCTTAACAGAGGTTTATTTACCGATGGATGAGATCAATATATTTACTTCTATATGATGGCTAGAATAAAATCTCTGAAATGAGTAGAAAATACTACCATGATACATTTTTTATAAAACAAAAATTAAATGAAAAGCCACAGATCATAAATATACCATACTCTGAATTCATGCAAGGATGATTTCTATTACAAAGCACCTTGATAGTTACATGTAAAGATGATTTGAAATATTGAAGTATGAGATTTTAGCAGATGAACAATTTGCTGCAATAGATAATCCTGTGTTCTACTGCATTAGACATCCCTATGCCTCTTACTTTTCTCCCAGATTTATTGGTCTCCAAAAATGGGGAAATGGGAAAGAGAAAGAATGCAGTTTTGAAAAAAGAAATAATAATTATCTCTGGTTAACTCTGGTCATAGCAGACTTATTACATAGTTCTTGGCTTAATGGCTTTGTCATTTATGTAAGATAAAGTTGACAACTGAAAGCTAATGAAAGTGCATTCACTGACAGAGAGAAAAGAGACAGGAATTTGAATATGCAGTTTGAAAATTCTATATTAACTTACTTTAAAATGTATTGGTTATATATATACATATATATATATATATATATATATATATATATATATATATTGATATATAAATGTGATTTACATTTAAATCTTTATCCTTGATCAATTGCTTTAGATCTTCTACTTTCCATATTTAGTGCAAACACATATGAAAAGAAGGAAAAAAAAAGAAGGGAAAATAAAGGAATAAATTAATATATACAATAGAACGTGCTCTCTTTTATAACTTTTTAATTTAACATCCAGATGAATTGTTAGAAAACATAATATTTATGTTCATCCTTATGCATATTTGAAGCAGAAGGGAAACACTCCTACTTAGGAAAAGGAATTGCTTGAACAAGACCCAAGCAGATAAAAATATAAACACCATATCTGCAATGGAAGGAGACTTATTTAAATATATTTTAAGTGTATCACCATGAATCATATATTTGCTGTGCTCTGTTGTGTTAGAATTTAACTGTGGATAACTGAAAATAGCATTTCAGTAGGGAACATGAATCATATATTTGCTATGCTTTGTTGTATTAAAATTTAACAGTGGATAACTGAAAATAGTATTTCAATAGGGAATGCATGTAAATATGATTTGTTCTATGTTAAACAAAGACTAATACTGTATACTGAAATGCTGAATAGTAAGCGAGAGTGTTGAAATAAGGGGGTCACTATATGCTTCACTTTGGACATGCATGTTACAACTCTTCATTTATACTTTCAGCATAGTCATTCTCATAGAAGAAGAAAAATTATGATGGTTCATATGTTCCTTTTACCAATGACATTAGAACAAGCAAATGCCAGAATATTAAAAGAAAAGATGGTAATATACAATAAATTGCAGTATACTTCCAATTAACAGAGAGAGACATACACAAGAAATAGAAATATAATAATTTAAGACTAACACAGGTGGAAACTAATAAAGAGAGTAGAACTGCAATGTTTTACTTGATCTGTGTGAACCAAACAATAGTTTACATGGACTATACATACATTCTTAATCTGTGAAACAATGATGAAAGAACAAAAACAATGAAAATTACCTTATATTGTTTTCTAATGAACACTTTACAATCAAAACATATTTTGAAAATAAATCCTGTTAAACATTAAAAGATAAATATTTAAGAACTGTTACTCTATTCTAGCTTCAAATTTATACAGATTGTTATTCATTTTTTAAACAATCTGAAAAGTAATTTTATTTCTCTTACTATGATAAAATTTAAGCAAGATTAACTCCACTCATTCATTTACACAAAAAAAGTATTGACCCTATGATGTAATCTAACTCCTTAACTGACAAATGTTGTGATCAATATTTTAGAACTAAAAAGAGAAGAAGGGGGCAGAACGGTGACAAAGAAACAGAGAGGAAATCAAAGGGAAAGGAAAAGAGATTGAGGGGCAAGACAGAGAAAGAGAAATGATCAAACATAAAATAGGAAACAGAAAGAATACATAAAAAATTCCTCCAGATTAATAAATCATTTACTGCAGGCTTGTGAGACCTCAGTAAGACAAACTAATTATTCCAGCTTTAGGCAAAGTTTTGAGAGAGAGAGAGAGAGAGAGAGTTTAGTGGGATTTCTTACTTCTAAACTAGGTATTTTGATAATTCCATGTATATAGTTAAAATATTTTTTTCTTAATCATAGTTCATATTATAGAAAGTTTACCATGCCTGAAGTGTTATTTTACATGCATCAACTAATCAAAAGAAGTATCTTGACACACTACTTACCAGCACAAAAGCATAGTGATGTATCTCTAATTAATTATTTTAATTTTTAGCATGGAATTAACCTTGCCGTCTTTAAACATCGGTGGACTGAACAACCCTAAAAAAAGTGCAAATCTGATAAAAATACTTTGATAGCAATAAGACACAGATGATATTTCTTCAAGAAAAATATATTTAACCTTTAGGCAGAGCTGCCTGGAACTGGAATCCAAACAAATACATAATATTAGCTTGATGCACCTTTAAAAGTGAAAGTATAGGAGTTATGATTTTGTGAAGAAATATCATGCCATCACTTCAGATTATAAAGAAAGTAGATCACAAATGTTTGATGTCTGTTGTAGTTATAAAATATAATAATAAATTATGAAGCTTACTAAACTTACATTGGTTTCCAAGGATGGGGGAAATTTAGCCCCCCCACAAAAAAAAAAATCAGACATACTCAATAATGCTAAAAGGGAATTTAATAATAGGTGGTGATTTTAATTGTTTCCAAAATAACTCAAATATTACACTATCTATACCAAAAAATTAAGTCTGACTTCTACAACTAAGCTATTAAAAATTGGATGGGAATTCTAAACTTAAAGAACATTCTTACTATGAGAGATAACAAATCTTTACAATCTATACATCGCTCTTTTAATCAATGCACACAAACCAGAATTGATAGAATTTTAATTTCACAGGATGTTATCTCTAATTCATTTTCCCATTTCAGATCACATTGCTCTTATTTTAAAATTTCAAATAGACTTTAAAATACTACTAGTAACCAGAATTCCTGCTTATATTACTAAACTAAATTAAGTTAAACATTGATTATGCCTAGAAATTGATAACTTATGCAAATTAATATTTCTGAAGAAGCCAATAAAACCATGGTTAGTGATTTTTTTTAAAGATTACATCTATTGTAAATCCTTATCTTGTTACAAGGGAAAACTGAAAGAGTGGGATAAGGATCTATTAAATATTCAAGTTAAACTACAAATAATAAAAGCTAAACTTTAATAAAATGATAGAACCATAAAAATGAAATAGAAATTTTAAATAAATAACACTCTGAACTACTATCACACAAGACAGCTCTGGCAACAGGAAAAATAAAAACTTCTCCTCCTATGCTATATCATGAAAATGGATCCGTTACACAACGCCGACATTCCAGAATGCCGACAACCATATGGCCGACACCATATGATCGACATTCAAAATGCTAACATTCTGAGTGGTCCATAGAAAAGGAAAATAAAACTTCCTTTCAATTGTTAGCAGGGGGGCTATGCCCCCCTGCACCCCTCATGGGGGGCTCTCCCCCCACTCACCCCATAACTTTAATATACCAACTCTGAGATTGCACTACAGTGCAGGAATGGAACTCTTTCCATTCCACACTATAGTGAGATGCTGGTTCTGCATTGTCGGCATTCTGAATGTCGACCATATGGTATTGACCGTATGGCTGTCAGCATTCTGAAATGTCGACAAACTGAAGGAGAACCCATAAAAATATATGCATAACTTAATGAAAACAGTCAAAATACAATCTAGATGAAGCACATTTTAGAAATAAAGAATAATAAAAAAATATATATACGAACATTTGTAGAAATTCTAGCTACATTCAGGCATTACTTTCTCTCTCTAAATCAAGAAACAATGCAAAATGATTCACATAGAACTTCAAAGTTTGACTATTCCCTTGTAAAAAGATATCAACTGAACTTAAAAAGAGTCTACTTAAGCAAATCACTTTAAAAGAAGTCTTAGATAAAATGCAAGGACTTAAATCTAAGAAGGGTCCAGATGTGGCTGGAATAATCAATTAATTTTTTAAGTTATTTCCCGAAAATATGGTGGTGGTGCTGCGGTAGTGTTGTCGCCTCACAATAAGACGTAGACCTGTTCAATTCTCAGCTAAAGCGTCTTCTGTGTGGAGACATGTGCGAAGAAGACATGCGTGAATGGGCATACCTTTGTTGAAGGTTGTACGTCAGGGCTGGCAACTCAGTACGTAAAAATCTACTGCCAATCATTGGCGGACCGGAGTTCTGCTGTGGCGACTCCTAACTGGGAAAAGCAGAAAGATACAACAACATTTCCCAAAAATATAATTTACTTCTTTCATAAAATTCTCCTACAAATATGGTTAAAAGAAATAATCTCCCAAATCCTGGAAATACTCTTTAATTATGCCAATACTCAATAACAATAAAAACACACTGCTTTGCACTTCTTATAGACCTATTTCACTCCTAAACACATATTGCAAAATTTTTATGTCTATCTTAGTAGATAAATTAAAAGAATCTTTACCCAAAATAATCAATGCAGATCAAAAAGACTTTATATACAAAAGGCAAACACATGATAATATTAAAATAATATTGGCACATAGACATAATAATTAATAAAAAAAAAGCCCTTTTTATTAACCTAGATACTGAAACATCCATCAATTCTCTGAAGTGGTTTAAAATGTTAGAAACATATGACTCTCATAAACAACTAATTTTTCTTCTGATAAATATATATAAACATAAAAAATATGTCAAATTAGGACCACTTAATTCTGAACCTTTACCCTTAACAGGAGGTACAAAGCAAGACTGTCCCTTATCTGCTATTTTATTTGCTTTAGCTATGGAAATTTTCATTATCTCAATTATATCTAATCCTAAAATGAAGGCATAGAAATAGCTGAAGATTACAATTCTAAAATGTTATTGGCAGATGATATAATGCTATAAATTACCAATAATCACGGGAAGAGTTAGACATTAATATTAAACAAAAACAAAAATTCTCAAGACTACATTTTAATAAAATCACAATTCTTATTTATAACAAGAAAAAAATACAAATAAACCAAAGTCACACTATTGGTAAATAATCCTCATCTTTAACTTATTTAGATATTATCACAAAGAAAACTATTAGAAGAAACTAAAAATTGAAATCATGAAAAAATATTTGACGGTATTTTAAATAGATTAAAACTAATTGAAATAATCCTGTTCCAAAATTTATATATCTATATATCTATATCTATATATTTATGTATACACACACACACACACACACACACACACACACACACACACACACACACACACACACACACACACACACACATACACACACACACACGTGTGTACTTCTAATAACCAAAAATTTCACTTATCTGAAATTTACTTTATCGAGACAATGTCAAACATTGAATAAACCGAAAGTTCCTATTACCAGATTTTGTAACAGGGACTGGAGTACTTGGTAAATGTTCAATAAATAAACACACCGCAGTATATAAAACCCACACCCCTCACACCCCCCCAACTAAATATAGCCACTCTGGGATCGCACTACAGTAATATTGCCACCTTTTGTTGTGGTTAAAACCAGAGAAAGACCACACTCCTTGCATCACGCATAAGCCTGCTCATTCCGCCCCCTCTTCCACCCACATTCCATCCATTTTGTGATGTCATTATCACACCAGCAGAGGGGAATGCCACATTTTCTATTATTGATGCCTGCTTTCAACTGATTTACTATGCTTTTCTATATTTGCTTATATTTGACGGAATGTAATCTGGTTTGTGTTCTCTCTATGGTCAGCATATGTATCCTGTGTGTTTTCAGTCTTCTGAGATTCAGATTTTGAATTTCCAGGATTTGGGGCTTCCAGATTATGAAGTTTTTTGAAATTCAGGATTGTGATATTTCAGGATTCTGAAGTGAAGCCATATATATATATATATATATATATATATATATATATATATATGTATATATATATATATATATATTTATGTCAAGCTTTGGCTCTGCATCCAAACAAAATCCACATGAAAATATTAAAAACAAAAAATACTGATACGTTTTCTTTTTTTTTTTCAACACCACCTTAGATACTAGAACTCAGAAGGTATAGATTTTCCAGACATAGAGAAATATACAATATCAGAAATTTTAAAATCAAACTTAACTGGTTAGATCCCAATTAAAATTGAAATTATAACACATTACATTTTTCATTTAGTAATACCAAGGAATGAAAATTGATGAAGGTTATATTGCTAATATAAATAATTACCTTTCAATCTATTTGTCTAATTATATTCAGTAAAACCTTTCTTCTCCTTTACAATCCAATTATGTTAGTATTATTTTAAAAATGTAATTTTAGGTACTATTGATTTAAAATTATGGTTTGACACACTTATTCCTTTCAGCATGTCAAAAGATTTTTATGGGAAAATCTGTAAGCAAAATTTGACATCTGGGAAAAGTGAAACTTCCTCTGTTGGTATTATTATCTAGTGGGTATAGAAGTAAAGACAATGCAAACAGTAATCACTGAATATATTTCAAATTCACAACATTGAATTTATGTACAAAACACCAGACTTCATGCACAAGATACAGTCATTTCTCTGCCACACTCATCATTAAAAATCCTGAATTTGCTTCAAACTATCAATGAAATCTTATATAATAAATTCAAAATGAAGAATATATTGTTATACTTGTATAAAAACATTATAATATATAATAATAATTTGAATTATACATTTTGGGGTTGTATCTCATTAAGTCACAATGCATCTATATCTGAAGATACTTCAATTACTGAAATCTGTAAAAAATTACATCTAAGATCCATTATTGGTATATTTTTTACATGGAAATTTCTGTAAAGGGCATTATACCAAGCAAAATATCAAACATTAGTAAGGGCAAGTATATTAAATGTGGGAAATGTAAATGAATCTGCAATGCAGATTGGGCCCATTTATTTTATGATTGTCATTTAGTGCATTACCTACTGTTATCAAATTGTTGACTTCCTGAAAGCTTTATGGACTAATTCTTTCTCTTTAACAAAAAATGTAGTATTGCTTAATATATTAGATAATTATAAAATGAATAATGAGAACTGTTATCTAATGTAGACAATTTTGGCTGTGGCAAGAAAAAATATAAGAAAATGGAAAAAAATATATATCACCATCACAACTTGAAGAATTTGCATCAGCTCTCCAAGAGACAGTCATCAAGGAGATCAACATAAAGAAAAGCAGAATATCTACAAGAATCATCTCAAAGGACTCATGGAGAAAAGACTTATCTTTCATTGACATTTATCAGCAACTGTCACTTTTGGATATAGACTTGATAAGTGATTACATTAACAGTAATTTATTTGAAATGTCCACCCAATAACAACTTATTTGACATGAAATGAAATACTTCTTGAATAACCTGATTTTTATTTCAGGCATGACATATCTAGTATAGATAGTTTTGAGATTAAGAACATTTGTGTTTTTTTTAGTTTAAAAAAAATCTTTTAATCTCTGTAAAACTGCTTGTTACAAATGTAGGAAGCAGTTGCTGCAGTTTATACCCTGCCTGCATGGAGCACTACAGCACTCAGGTTTTAGTTAAAAAAAAATCTTTTTTACTTTTAAACTCTTGCCAAATGCTTGTTATAATGTAGCAAGCAGTTGCTACAGTTTAGAGCTCATGGTATACAAAAAGGTTACTATTAAGTGTACAATTAGTCTATACTTTCTGTATTCAAGAACATCCCTACCATATTGCTTATGCTGTCTATTCACTTTGAAAGGTTACACTAAGTGTACAATTAGTGCACATTTAGTTGTAGCCTTTATGAATCTCAGAAAATGAGTGCTACAGTACTCAGGTTTGACTGCAAGTGCAATACTGGCTTTAAAAGCTGGAATTGCATTAAAGAGAGTGATCAGGATCAGATGATTGCTCCCCCAAAACTTTGCACCTTGGTTAGTATCCCCTCTTGCCCTACCCTAGCTATGCTACTAATCTTACTTTGTGAAGAAGTGCATAGGTATGTTACTCTCCCACCACAATCCTGATTATTCATTCATTACTTCACCAATATCCCACCATTTGCTCAATCTGTATTTTCAACCCTGTTCTGAAAGCTCCATGTCACACTTTTATCTCATTAACCCCGAGTGCCATCACATGGCACCTATGTGCTTATATCCGAGTGTGCTGTGTGATGGTAGTAATTCTATGAAGTTATACCTGAGTGCCTTCCACAAGCGTGTCTAACGTTACATTCCTATTGTAGCTCCTATGTTAAAAATTAAATTGTAAAGGTACCTGAACTTTTTCAGTTACTTTCTCAACTTAGTTTTGAGTGTGTATTTACATGATGTCAGTATTTAACTTTTCGGAGAAAATCGGCTTAGCATGCACTCTATCTATGTGTTATGACAGTAAGCTGATTCTCTGTGCATTGCAAGAAGCAAGTGGCGGCATTCAATCATATTCTATCAGCCCAAGCCACTTGCATAACACCTACACCCCAATGTAAGGTTTCTTTAATCTGTTAGAACATATAGAGGGTCCAGCAGTAGCAGTTCTCTTTCATTCTTCTGATAGTTGCTGCATTCACCAGAATTGCTACCAAATCCTTCTATTTATTTTTCAGACCATTGATTTCTGTGTGCCACTTTGCCAGTTTGCAGTTACTGCTGCATTTTGAAAAGACTTTCGCTTATGGAACCCTCTTAAAAAGTAGAGGTGAGTATACTGGAAGTGTTTGCTCAAGCAAATTGTGCCTCATAATGCCTTGCTTCTTTACCTGATCTGACCCTAACTGACATAAGATTCTATATTTTCTGTCACAAAACACTGGCATTTTGCAAATTGAGAGATAAAGCATATCCTATCATTTTGTTTATGTTTTCCTTTCTTTATTATTTAGGATGAGTTGCCAGGTACTAATCTAGAAATGGTAAAGAGAGTTAAGGAAATCATACCAGTGGCAGACCAGCTGGACCGAAATCCACACTCCAGTACTCACTCACCCATCCACCCTCTTTTTGAACTGTACTTTTTTTTTATTTGTGTATCCTCTGGAATGCATGCTTATGTTAGTGTGTGTGTGTGTGTGTGTGTGTGTATGTGTGTGTGTGTGTGTGTGTGTGTGTGTGTGTGTGTGTGTGTGTGTGATACTACTCAACCTCTTTGCAAATGAAATCTGGATAAAGCCATAAATAATGGGGGACAAATGCCCAAAAATAGGGACAAATTTTAAATACTGTTTTTATAAACTTAGAAAGTTGCTAGAATGAAATGTTTTGTGTTATGATGCACATCTGCCATTATTGTGAATTCAATCCTTAAAGATTTGTCAGAAAAACATAATTATTATGTGAAACAGACAATAAATATGAGCTAAAAGTCTGGACAGTTGAAATATGTGTGTTGACAAGTCTGCACCTAAAATGTACAACTGAAATCTGATTTTTTTTAAATAACTGTCGAGAAGTAATGAAAGAAGAACTGATTTTTTTCTCTTTTGACTCAGACTTTTCAGGCTAATAGTTTTTAATTTTAACAGCTTCTTCTATAAATTTTAGTTTTATTATTTATTATTTTAAGCACTATTTTTTCAGTAATCTTATGGGAGTCTTCAGCTGTTTTAAAAATATATTTAGGTAATTCTTGACTGATATAAATATGGACTATTTTTGCTTCACCATTTCTTTTTAGAAGATAATACATGCAAGTTGCTTACTGGTGTTTACATCTAAAAACCATTTTCTCCACTGGCAGACTATTTGTGTATTGTATTGTGTGTATTGTCATGGAAATGTTTCATGCTGGTACTTGTACATACTTCATCATTTTACTGACGGGTTAGCTTTGGATGAATGTTTCATTTTGGTGTATGTTTATACCAGGAACTGTTACTGAAGGGTCATTTGGGGAAATATTTCATTCTGATGTTTGTGCATACTTCAAGATTTTATTGTAGGGGTCCCTTGTGTGACTGCTTCATTTTGGTGCATGTTCATACCAGGAACTGTTACTGAAGGGTTGTTTAGGGGAATATTTCATTCTGGTGCTTCTGCATACTGCAACACTGTATTGTAGGGGGTCACTTGGGTGAATGCTTCATTTTTTTGATTGGACATATCAACAAATGTTACAGAAGGGTCATTCATGGAAATGCTTCATGTTAGCGCTTGTGCATAATTCACCATTTTATTGTAGGGGTTCAGTTGGGTGAATGCTTAATTTTGGTGTATGTTCTTACCAGGAACTGTTATTGAAGGGCAGTTTGGGGAAATATTTAATTCTGGTGCTTGTTCATAGGTTCATAGGTTCATAGGTTCATACTAGGCTATCTGCCCGAGGGCATTTACAAGCCTAGCCCATAGTTTTGTGGCTTACGCCACCCCTTTAGTATGGGGAACTATACCCATTATTTTGCTGTGCCTCTGTTGAGCAGTGACACTGAGGTAATCCCTGGGGTATATCTGTGATCTCCCATCCATTGGTCAAGATTTCTCTTGAACAAGGCCAGCGAGGTGCTCTGCCTCACATATACTGGGATTTTATTCCACAGCATAGGGAGTCTTTGGGTGATGAATCTATCCCTCCAGCATGTCCTATTAATAGCCGTGTCGAGGTTTAAGTCTCCTGCCCTTGTGGCTCTGACGGATCTAGATTTTTTGAGGTGAAGCATATTCATCAAATCTGGGTTTGACATGGCCTTGTATGTTAGGCAAAGGTCACCTCTGAGCAGCGTGGCGACTGAATAGAGCTGGAGTTCTTTCAGTCGGGCAGCATAGGACAGATGTTTGAGACCCTTTATCCTTTTGGTGAGGAACTTTTGTGGCCTCTCCAGCTGCTGCAAGTGTCGGGTCAGATACATTCCGAATGGGGCATTGTACGCAATCATTGGTCTGATGAGTGATGAGTATAGGGAGACTATGACCTCCCTTGATCTAGATGAGAATCCCTTCATGATAAGGTGGGCAATGTAGAAGGTCTTCCTAACTACTTTAGCTACATGGGTGTCGAATGACAGACTACTATCAACCTGGGTCCCCAGGTCCCTGATAACTTCTTCTGTACTCAGTGGATTGCCACCTATTTGGTAGCTAGGGGTAACCTTGTTTTTCCCGAAGGGTATGACTATGCATTTTTGGCATTTAACTTTAGGCCATGGCTCTGGCACCAGTTATCCGCTTCTGTGAGACCCTTCTGAAGGATATCTGTGTCAGATGTGTTTTCTACTATGGCCCAGTTTGCAGTCATCTGCAAACTTTGTCAGCCATAACCCTCCTGTGTTTGCTTGTACTTCGGAAAAGTAGATGCCAAACAAGAGTGGGCCCAGGACTGAGCCCTGTGGTACACCACTTGTGACAGGCTTTGAGTCTGACATGGCGCCAGCAACTCTGACCCTGTGGGTTCTGTCACTCAGCCAGTTTGCAACCCATCTTGTGATGTATGGGTTAACATTTAAGCTGATGAGTTTTTCAATGATACCCGAGTGGGGTATTGTATCAAAGGCCTTCGCCAGATCGAGGTAGGCTGTATGGACTGCCTTTCCCTCATCAATGGCTTTGGTGACTGTTTCGAAAAAGTCAACCAAGTTTAGAAGGCATGATCTGCCTTTGACAAAGCCAAACTGGGATGGATCCAAAGTCTGCAAATTCCCTATGTCTTTATTTATGAGGTCCATTATGATCCTCTCCATGGCTTTGCAGATAAGGCTTGTCAAGCTAATGGGCCGGTAATTTCCAGGGTCATTCTTCAAAATGTATTCTAGGGGTGCCTTGGGTGAATGCTTCATTTTGGTGCATGTTCTTACCAGGAACTGTTATTGAAGGGTAATTTGGGGAAATATTTCACCTTGGTGCTTATGTATACTGCAACATTTTATTGTATGGGTCACTTGGGTGAATGTTTAATTTTGCTGCATGTACATACCAGGAACTGTTAAGGAAGGGTCATTCAGGGAAATGATTGATGTTGGTGCTTGCACACACTGCACCATTTTATTGTAGGGATCACTTGGGTGAATGCTTCATTTTACTGCATGCACATACCAGGAACTGTTGAAGGGTCATTCAGGAAAATGCTTCATGTTGGTTTTCAACATTTTATTGTAGGGGTTCAGTTTGGTAAATGTTTTATTTTGGTGACTGCTTTCAATTGTGTACTTGATTTAACTTGGATTTACATTGGAACACATGTAATGTGACTGTCAGGACTGATTTGCGATGAACAGGTGACAGTCTCTCCTTTATTGGCCAAATATTTATGTACTTATTTATTTTATTTATTTATTTTATTTTACATTTGTTGACCGGGATAGTCTGACTGGATACATGTCCATTTTCAGCAGAGGCCTGGGGAGAAAAGCTCCAAGATAATAATACACATTGAACATTTAGTAAATGCTAGTTTCAATTGACCCTTCCTGAAATGGAGTGGTAGAAAAAAGTTTAGAAGTAGTTGAAGGTAAGGCACCTAAGAAATAGAGAGGTCACTAGTCGGGGTTAGTGCAAGGACATAACCAATGAGTTTTGAAGCATTTCTTGAGTTTGTTTTTGAATTGAGTTAGTGAGGGTTCTAGGGTCAAGTCAGCTGGGAGCCTGTTCCATATTTTTCCAACAGAGTTGGCAAACAGAGAGTCCCCAGCTGAGTAGTTGGATTTGTATGTTTGAAATAGGAGTCTAGTGGATGATCGCATGAATTTTACCCAAGCTGTATTTCTTAACTTTTAACACTATCCACATACTGGCTTCAGGAACACTGCTTCTTTAGAAATGTTGGAATGCTGGGTAACAGGAACAGTGCTGATAAATATATCCAAATGTTCTGCATCTATATTCTGCTTCACTCTTTCTTTCTCATGACTAATGCTGGAAATTTGCCCTTAATTGTATAGATGTGCAGAAGGGTAGCTGTAACAAAATAAGAATAGGGGGGATAGAAGCCCGCAGATAATGTAAGGCAATGGGGGGAATAAACTGTTGTGCATGTACTTTTTTGTAGTAGATTTTTTTTTGGGGTGGGGGCATTGCTGATTTTCTGGCAGTGCTCAACCAGATATTTTATACAATATTTCTGATTTTTTAACTTCTGTGTCTTACTCTAATGACAGGGATGGTTAGGTGGGATACAATGAATGACTCCATGTTGGATTAATTGTTACACCAATCAAGCATATAATTTAGACATTTTCTGATTTTATTTCTGTTTCTGAGTCTACTGAGTGGTTGTCTCATTGAGATCAATGGTATTACTTTTGGACTAGTACTAGCATATGGTTGCCACCCGTCCCGTTGTCAGCGGGACACTCACGGTTTGAGTGCTCTCATCCCGCTTCCCGCGCTCACCAAGCGTGGGACTTTAAAAGTCCCGTTTTTTCCCCTTTGCGCTTGCAGCGCTTCGCATTTTAAAATTGCCGTGGAAAAGCCGAAAATACTTCCGGTTTTTCCACGGCAATGCGGCTACGTCACCACCCGGACCTGCAGTTAGAGGGATTCACTGCTAGGTCCGGGTGGTAATGCAGCACAGTAATTGGCTGCAGCCATTGTAGGGGGCGGGAACTTCTTCTGAAGAGCCCCATAAAGGTCGCAGCTGTAGAGCACTAAGCTCTATAGCAGCTGCGACAAAAGATCTTATTTTTTTCACCAGCATTGAAGCCAGCCCAGCCAGCCAGCCAGCCAAGCCAGCAAGGGAGCCAGCCCAGCCAGCCAGCCCAGCCAGCCAGGGAGCCAAGCCAGCAAGGGAGCCAGCCCAGCCAGCCAGCCAGCCAAGCCAGCAAGGGAGCCAGCCCAGCCAGCCAGCCAGCCAAGCCAGCAAGGGAGCCAGCCCAGCCAGCCAGCCAGCCAATCCAGCAAGGGAGCCAGCCCAGCCAGCAAGGGAGCCAGCCCAGCCAGCCAGCCCAGCCAGCAAGGGAGCCAGCCCAGCCAGCCAGCCCAGCCAGCAAGGGAGCCAGCCCAGCCAGCCAGCCCAGCCAGCAAGGGAGCCAGCCCAGCCCAGCCTAGCCAGCAAGGGAGCCAGCCCAGCCCAGCCTAGCCAGCAAGGGAGCCAGCCCAGCCCAGCCTAGCCAGCAAGGGAGCCAGCCCAGCCCAGCCTAGCCAGCAAGGGAGCCAGCCCAGCCCAGCCTAGCCAGCAAGGGAGCCAGCCCAGCCAGCAAGGGAGCCAGCCCAGCCAGCAAGGGAGCCAGCCCAGCCAGCCAGCCCAGCCAGCAAGGGAGCCAGCCCAGCCAGCCAGCAAGGGAGCCAGCCCAGCCAGCAAGGGAGCCAGCCCAGCCAGGAAAGAAGCCAGCAAGGGAGCCAGCCAGCCCAGCAATAACTGTGAGTGGTAAGTAGATAATTGCATTTTGTGGCTTTAGTTATTTAAAATGGGAATAGTGTGCTTTATTTAAGTTTTTAATGTTTAGAGGTAGATGGGGATGTAGTATGTAGTATTTAAATCTGTGCAGTGGTTATTTTGAGACTTTTGTACTAGTTTAAAATGGGAATATATTATGGTTTAATTTTTTTAATGTTTAAAGGCAGATGGTGGGTGCAGTACGCAATATTTAAATCTGTAGTAGTTAGTTTGAAATTTTTGAGTAGTAGTTTTTAAAAATATAAAACCTGAATGTATATGTAATTGTTATTATGCTTGGGGGTATGATTTGGAAGCATTACTTTTAAAAGGCTGAACTGTGTATAGAAGTTGTTTGTTTCTGTTGGGGGGCAGTGAAATATAAACTTAGTGATGCATTTCTATTGTCGTAGCTTTTTCTGGGTATTGTCTGTATGCATATAGGAATTGTTTGAGCATAGTTTGTACTTTTTTTGTATGGAAATATGCACTATAATGCTGTTTTCAGGAAGTAACGATATACTGTTTAGGTAATTTTTCCTGTTCCTGCAAGTCCATGTCTATGTGGTACAAGTCTACCTTTTGAGGGGGAATGTTAACAGTTAATGTAATTCATTTATTATTCTAGTAGGTACACGTTGCCAATTTGCCAAAGCTGTTTCAAGATTGTTTTCATTTATACTTGTAAATGTGTGCATTTAATTAATTATGCATTTTTAATAAGGTTAAAATGTACTGTTTTGCTTGTAATGTGAATATGGGTGTGTTACTTTTACTTGGGCCTGTTTATCTTGCTGTGCTGAATTAATTGCTATGTTTTGAGGTAAAAGGAGCCCATGGAGTCTGCTGTACATTGTAGTTTGTTACTTCTCTTGCAAGAAGTATTTTTAAAAGTTAAAATGTTTGGACTTTTTCCCATTTATTTTTTTTGTGGATGGATGCTCTGAAGTTAATGCAATGTATTTGAGATTGTGCTAAACCATGTTACAGGGTAGTTTGCGTCTAAGTAGCAAAGTTTTTATTTTGTGTTTTAGTGATGTCTTCAACATACTTATTTACTGTTTTCATTATAATCAGATTATGACCAGTGCTGCTGTTGGGCATGTTTATTAATAGATCATTGCGCTGTGTAAATTAGTGCCATACATTTCTTAACTGCTGTGGTCAAAAGCTAAATTAGGTCTATGGTATCCACTGCATTCTCATTCATTTTACTGTTTTTTGGTTCAGTGAATATGGTTAACTTTTTTGTCTTGTGGGGTGTGGTGGGCATGTTCAGTGGTAAAAATAATGAATTTCATTTTCTACAAGCTGTGTTAATGTTAGTCTTCAATGGCCAAAATGCCCCTACATTACCTCATTTACTATTTGACCTTTTTCAAACTGTTTGTAAACTCTTTTTTGCTCCATTCCTCTATAATACTGCATCTCCTTTAACAACTCTGGTGATGTCATGGTGGGGGGTGTGGCCAGTGTCATGTTGGCCACACCCCTATCCTGTTGACCACACCCCCATGTCCCACTTTGCCCTTGTTAAAAGGTGGCAACCCTGTACTAGCATGGAGCTACCATTTATTTTGGGCAATATGCCTGGCTCTGTCAGTCGTATGAAGAATTTAGGTGGGAGGAAGGGCTCAGTAATATACAAGTGTTATACTGCTTTTAGTGAATTACTCCGATCTTCTCCTAACAGATGGTAATGGCTCCTTGTTACATAGCACCTGTACCACTAATATAATGAATACCTAATCAACAGGTTTTGTGCAGCAATTATTCCCTTTGTCTGAATGTGTAGAACCTTGCAGTAATGAAATGCAGGTCATTATCACATTTGAACAATAACTGCCATTACAGTGTAACACTCAGTCATTCTCAGTTGTCAGGTGAAACTGTCAACAGCTGCCACTGTTATTCACATAAGTAGAAGTCGTTATCACATTAATGAATGCATAAACCAAATAATGGTTTCTGTCTATGTGGAGTCATTTTCAAGCCCCAACAGTTTTTCTGCTATTTTTAGAATTTCTTGTAGTGGACACAATATGTACCCATTGTTGTTACATGGATCATGTTTTTATGAACTACTGTAACTGAACATTGTATCATGTACTAATTTCTTGTATTATACAGTCACTAGATAGTGTTTTGGTGTGTTGTTCTCAACCCCCTCTGTGCATGATTATAACATCAGAGTGTTCTATACTGTTGTGTTTTTCAGCTGTAATTTCAATTGGAAAGTGTCACGTCCTCCAACGGAGATGCCATCTGTTGAGCAGAAATCAAGCAGCATTTACCTGTTGGGTGAGGAGACAGACTCTGATGGTTGTAGCAGTGGTTCAGACCTTGAGCCACCATGTAATGCTAACCAGAGTGAAGATGACAATTATAACACAGACAATGAGATTCCACTCGCTCAGCTACATGAGAAGGTCATTGCCTGTGATATGGATGAAGCCCCTGTTCCAGCCATTCCAGACAGACCATTACGACTTGCCACAGAACACCTGACCACTAATGACAGAACTGACCACAATAGTGAGGATGAGGTACCACTTGCACTGTTAAGGATGGGTGGCACAAACAATGGTCACCCAATGCATTCTGATTTTTGATACAGATGATGAATTGCCTTTATCTGTGTTTGAGAATGCACATGGTATCACTGCCAGACCTATGAAGTCCTCCACAGTATATGACATTGCAGGTGCTGGCAAGGATGTGAATGTTCCTTCCACTGTACATGAGGTTCACAGTAGTCCAGAGTATGTGGATTGGGATGGGGAAATTCCACTAGAGCAGAGTCAAAGTAGCTCCTTAGATAACAAAATATGATGTATTAAACACAAAAACAGATAGCTGGAACCGCTGGAGCTGAAAATGAACAAATCAACCATGCAGGTATATTCCAAAATTTTAATAGTGTTTCCTAGTACCTCAACTAGGTCCCTTCGAGGGAATGATTTTCACACCATCCCAAGTCATCTTATATAGCAAATGCATTCAATTATGTAATCAGTACATCAATTCAAAATTACATCACCCAATTGATTATAGAAATTCAAAAAGTTAACCTTGCTTGTTCCAAACTACATAAAAAATACTGTATGAAATGTTTTTAATATTTCTTGGCACACAGGTGGCAAAATATAACTTCATACTTGAATAAACAGTATTATTTGCAATAACACACTGTGTTATTACACAGACAATAAACAAAAAACTGCCTTCAAGTTTACCCAAATACAATCCTTATCTGTCTAAGCTACCATCAGAACCCCCATGAGCTGTGTGGAAGTGCTGAGCCACAGGGTTTTCCATCCTGCCATTTCTGATGTTGCCCAAATGTTCCATCACATGACTTTTGGCCATTCTCTTGGTCTGTCCTATATACCACCTTGTGGGTATGCACCCACACCCTATGATAATATACGACTCCACAAGAACGGCAATTGAAACAAGCTCATAGCTTTATACTTTCTATTGTTAATACTGGCCCAATCCAATTTTTTTACACTTCCACAAACTTTACAACTTCCACAAGGGTAACAACCCATTCAGACTCCCCCACCAAGGGGTTTCCTTAAATTTAATAACTTCTTTAAATTCAGAAATCTACTATACGAAAATGTTACTCCTCATAGCTCATGGGGGTTCTGATGGTAGCTTATCTTTTAGCATTTTAGCTAAACCCCTTTGTAGACAAGATGGTGATTTTTTGACTTACTTATTGCAGTTGGAAAATAAATTGATTATTCATTTTGGGACTTTATATCCCAAAGGTTTAAATCAGGGACTTAGCATCCACATTTCTTAGACATATAAGGGTTGTATTTGGATAAACTTGAAGGTATTTTTTTTGTTTATTTTTTGTATAATAACACAGTGTATTATTGCAAATAGTATTGTTTATTCAAGTATGAAGTTATATTTTGCCGTCTGTGTACCTAGAAATATTAAAATCATTCATGCAGTATTTTTTATGTAGTTTGGAACAAGCAGGGTTAACTTTTAGAATTTCTATAATCAATTGGGCGATGTCATTTTGAAGTGATGTACCGATTACATAATTGAATGCATTTGCTATATAAGATGACTTGGGATGGTGTGAAAATCATTCCCTTGAAGGCACCTAGCCAAGGTACTAGGAAGCACTATTAAAATTCTGGAATATACCTGTGTGGTTGGTGTGTTCTTTTCAGCTCCAGAGGTTCCAACTATTTGTTTTTTGTTTTTGTGTTTCAAAGTAGCTCCTTGTCAAGCAAGGATATGATTGTGCCTCAGCATGGAACATCTGTTAGTACTTCACTAACAAGTTCTTGCATTACAGTTGCTACTGACACTGATGATAGAGCACCATCAGTGATCCATACAGGACTTTCTATTTCCAAGTGTTCCAGGGGACCCAGTAAGGTACGCCGAGCTTGTCCACCATGTAAGATCATGTGGGAGAAACAGCTCAGAGGAGTACACATAGATGGCTTTGTTTGTCCAGTAGGCCCGGTAAACAACTTGGACTCAGATAGCACAGAGATGGACTTCATAAATTTGGTTTTCCCAGAGGAACTGTACACCCTTATTGCCAATGAAAACAATCACTATGCTGCACAGAGGCAGGCTGCATCAGGCAAGGTTGATACGCGGTGGAGTCCTGTTTGTCCAGGAGACATTATACACATTTTTAGGTGTCAGAATATACATGTCTATTTTACATGTTCCTGAATACTGGCAGTACTGGGAAACACACCATGTGTATAGTCGCTTCCCAATAACAGAGTACATGACCTGAGAGAGGTTTGAAAAAATTCAACAGTATTGCCACTGCAATGACAATTGCCAGAGCCTACCACAGGGCTCTGTGGGTCATGACAAACTGCATCATATATGCCCAATACTGGATGCAGTACTTGATGCATGCAGGACACAGTGCAATGTGCATCGTGAGGTGGCTGTAGACGAAGCCATGGTTGACTTCCGTGGCCATTTGACATTTAAGCAGTTTATACCTGGTAAGCCAGAGAGGTATGGAATTAAGATGTGAGTGCTGGCAGACTCTACCAATGGGTACATATGTGAATTCCAGGTATACACTGGAAGAGCAGAGCAGACTACAGAGGTTGGACTAGTGCACTGAGTTGTGGTTGACCTAACTAGGGGACTCATTGGCAAGAAGCATCATATTTACTTTGCTAACTTCTTTACCTCTGTCCCTTTGGCACAGCAATTGGTGCAAGGTGGTCTATACTGCTGTGGAACCATGTGCACCAATAGGTCAGGTTGGCCTCTAACATTCAACAGACAGGCCATTGGTAAAGCACCTTGAGGGTACTACAAGCAGTTGCAGAGTGGACCACTGCTGGTGACTGAATGGAAGGATAGCAACCCAGTATTCCTCCTGTCAACTAACTGTAACCTGACTTTGTCAGTCTCCAGCACACACAGGAGAAAGCATGATGGAACAAAGGCATTGGTGCCATATCCACCAGTTGTAAACATGTACAACACTTACATGAATGGGGCGGACCAAGCAGATCAGCACAGGACACAGTATCCAGCTGCCAGGAAGGCCCGCAAATGGTGGCTGTACTTGTTCGGGTTCTTATGGAATGTGGCCATAATCAATGCTTTCATTATATTTCATGAAAGCAACAGCCACAAGCAGCTGTCATGCTCTGGCCATGCTATTCCAGCAACACAGTTACAGTTTCGAAGGAACCTTGGCTTGCATCTCCTTGCCAGTTACAAGAAGAGGAAAATATGCACTGAGATTACTGGACCAGAGCTAGTGAGCTGAGCCTGTGAGCTGATTTGAGCATGGCTCACACTTTCCAGTGAAATGGCACAAATCAAGATGCAAAAACTGTTCCAGCAAGGGTAAACATGCTGAACCATCATGGGGATGCCCGACTTGCAAAATCAACCTGTGTGTTGAATGCTTTGTCAAGCACCATGGCCATAAAGATGTGCACTGCTGACAGCAGGAAAGGCAATCTGATGGTGTGTGCATCAACGGGTGTCACACCTAGACACCATGACTCTTAGAATCATCCTGGATGGCAGTGGGGAACTTGGAGACTCTTCAACTCAGTGCCACCGTGCTGCCTTCCTGGATATACATGGTTTCAAGGGTGCCTCTACAATGGCTTCAGTCCCTTCCAGAAAGGCCATCTGTGAAAAGAAAGACTTTTGGTATGTCTTTTTCTTTCCTCATGCGCACTGTCTGTGGCCCCCCTTTCACTCTCTCTCCATTGTGGTACAGTAAATGTATGCAGGTCAGGGCAAGAAACATTATATTACTTCCGCCCATGATTCCTTATGTCCATTGTTGAATGGACACATGTAAAGAGAAAAGGCAGAGGTAAGGCAAACTGCTGACATGGAAGGTGGTCATGAGACAGTAGTGGTATCAGCAGCCTGAGTGGGAGGCCAGTACAGGTATCAGACACATCAGATGCTCTTGAGTGCCACTGAAGTCCCATGCCTGTCCTGGGTTCATTCGTGGAGTGGTGGTCCTTACCTTGCTTTTCTCTTTACATGTGCCCTGTCTATACCCTTTGTCAGTACCCATTCAGCAAAAAGTTGGCTACACCAAGAATGTGTATGTTTAGAGTGATATGTGTCTACTACTAATCCAATTGTGTGTGTGAGCTGTTGATTTTCAGGTTGTTAGGTGTGTACCTCTGCATCATCTTTGAAAATAATGAACCAAAAAAATAATGCCTATGTGGATAGCAGTGAAGATTCCAACAGGCAAACAAGGTAATGAACATTATATACATATACATGTTGTAGTAATGCAATAATGCAATAAATCCCTCAAACATCATCAGTAACTAACTTACATTTCTTCCCTGTGCAGGTACTTCTACCTTGTGACAGTGACATGGCTTCAGGAGCAGGGGACTTACAAGTGAGAGTGTGGGTGTGTGGCCATTCCTACATTCACTGGGCTGCCAGACATGCCTCCAGAAATAACAAATACTGCAACTTGAGCTTCCCCACATCTACAGTGAAGGTACTGTGGATTGCAAGAAGAGGTGTGCATTGGGGTGGACTCCTGCGGTTGTTGGAAGAGAAGTGTCCCATCTACCCTGAGCCTGACATTCTTGTCTTGCACATTGGCGGGAACAATGTCATCACTCAACCATTTGGACAGCTCAGGATTCAAATCAAGGAGATTTTTGAAACATGCAGTCATGGTGGCCATGTTGTCATTTTGTGTGGTCTGACATTATTCTTCCCCAGACCTGGAGACATGCAAACAGCCAATGAGCAGCACACAAGGCCAGATGGTTGCAGAATGGGTTCATGCGTGAATTGATGCTCAGGATTGGTGGATCAGCAATCAGCCATAACAGTATCATTGCAGAAGATGATAACCTTTTCAGAAATGACAGAGTTCGACTAAATGACAATGGCATTGAACAGTTCTTGAGTGATCTGCACAATGGTGTGATGGCAGCAATGCATGACATACTGGCAACATGCACCTAGTGAAAAAAGATGGAAAACAACCATGACCAAGTAGAATCAGTATGGTAAGTGAAAGTCTTTTACATTTCATGAAAACCTTTTCACTACTTAGAACACAGTAAAAGAATTGTAATTGTATCTCTGTTAGGGAACATTTCAACATGCTAAGTAATACCTCATTTGAAGACAGTGTTAGTCCTCACAACATGGTAAAAGAACTGTGCCCATGGGCTGTACGCATGTACAGATATCACAGTTTGTTTAGGACTTAGGTTATGAGAGTTGTGACATTTATTCATATTTTGGTAAATAACTTTGCTAGAGAAATTGTCAACATGGTAATACCTCCTATTGAAGATGGTTCCAGTATGTACAACATGGTTAAATAACTGTGCCTGTATGCTGTACATATCTACAGATATTGCAGTTTTTTTTAGGACTTAGGTTATGGAAATTATGATTTGTTTTCATATTTTGATAAATAACTTTGCTAGGGAGCAAGTTATTGTGCTAAGTAATACCTCATCTTGAAGACAGTATCAGTATGTACAACATGGTAAAGCAACTGTCTGTATGGTGTATACATGTACAGATATCACAGTTTGTTTAGGACTCATTGTGGAAATTATGAATTTTTTTCCTATTTTGGCAAATAACTTTGCTATGGAACATGAAAATGTGCCAAGTGATGCCTCACTTTGAAGACAGTCTTAGTCCTTACAACATGATAAGAGAACTCTGTCTGTATGCTGTACACATGTACAGATATCAGTTTTTAGGACTAAGGTTATGAAAATTATGAATTTTTCTCATATTTTGGTAAAGTACTTTGCCGGGGAGCATGCCAATATGATAAGTAGTACCTCATTTTTAAGACAGCAGCAATACACACAATATGGTAAAACAACTGTGTCTGTATGCCATACACATGCACAAATATCACGGTTTGTTTAGGACTCGTGTTCTGGAAATTATGATATTTTCATATTTTGGTAAATAACTTTGCTAGGGAAAAGGTTGTACTAAGTCTTACCTCATTTTGAAGACAGTATCAGTATGTATAACATGGTAAAATAATGGTTTCTGTATGGCATATACATGTACAGATATCACAGTTTGTTTAGGACTCATGTTCTGGAAATTATAATTTTTTTCATTTTTTTGGTACATAACTCTGCTACGGAGCATGTAAATGTGCCAAGTGATACCTCATTTTGAAGACAACGGTAGTCCTTACAACATGATAAAAGAACTGTGTCTGTATGCTGTACAAATGTACAGATATCAAAGTTTTTTTAAGACTAAGGTTATGAAAATTATGATTTTTTCTCATATTTTGGTTAATAACTTTGCTAGGGAGCATGTCAATGTTCCAAGTAATACCTCATTTTGAAGACATTATTAGTTACAATATGGTAAAAGAACTGTGTCTGTATGCTGTACACATGTACAGATATCAAGGTTTGTTTAGCACCTAGGTTATGGAAATTATGATTTTTTTCATATTTTGGTAAATAACTTTGCTAGGGATCATATAAATGTACCAACTGTGCCTCATTTTGAAGACAGTGTCAGTCCTTACAATGTGATAAAAGAACTGTGTCTGTATACTGTACACATGTACAGATAGAGTATTTTAGGACTAAGGTTATGAAAATTATGAATTTTTCTCATATTTTGGCAAATAACTTTGCAAGGGAGCATGCCAATCTGCTAAGTAATATCTAATTTTGAATACAGCATTACTCCTTACAACAAGGTGAAAGAACTGTATCTGTATGCTGTGCATATGTACAGATATAACAGTTTGTTTAGTCTTGTAGGGTTATGAAAATTATACATTTCCAATATTTCTCATTATTATGCCCATATCTTTGCAAGGGAGCATGGTGATGACACAAATGATGCATCATTTTGAAGCAGACATTAAGCCACACAACTTGTACACTGATATGTAGTCTCTGTCTCTTACATGTGATGTGATATTATGCTTTGTTTATTTTTCAATTATGAGAAATATAATAATCATATTTCGGTGAATATCTCTGTAAAGGAGCATCACACAATAATAGTTAAGGTATCATTTTAAAGCTGACATTCCTACAAACAAATGAATTACAAATTGTATGGGCCTACATGGTACAGTCACCAAGATATTGTGCTTTGCTTTCCAAAAAAGTAAAAAATATGCACAATATCAGCATTCCTTGGCAAGTATTTAATAATGACTTAGATATGCATTGTCAACATTTACACTGCTGGAATGGTCAGTGTCTGCTAAACAACTTTCGTATTTACATTTTTAGTCTAGCTTTTATGGTTAGAGAGTTATGTACATTTGTTTTCTGTATGGTATTACAAATGGATTTTCTGAAAATGAGTTTAGGCTGCACTGTTGTTCCTATGGTGGAAGTAAGCAGGCAGCATTTTCTGAGTTGCTCTGGGGTGAGTTAATCATGTCAAAGATAGATTCACAAACCACACACATGGCCAGAAATGGTTTATAAACAGAAATAGATATGTCTGTACTCATTTGCTCAATGCTTGCAGTGAGCGCCAAAGCCTACTACTAGTTCTCATTCTATCGAACTATCAACTACCGAAGCGTATTACTCAACAGGACAGCTTGCTCAAGTCTACTGTTCAGCCTCTCCACAATACAGTGAGTATACATGCCACTGCAAGATGTGTAAATACTCCTGTAACATCTCTGGATACAATCAAAGCAATTAATGGTGCTTCTAATGTGGTAACTTCTCAACAGGGCAACAACAACATCAATCCCAACTTGGCTACATCTATAAACAGATTGGCAGTTCCAACTTTGACTGAATTTTTCAACATGCCTTCCCTGTTCAGGTTGAAAAGTCCTAATATACAAACAAATAATTATTCTAATCCTAACAACATTGTTCTTAAACTGAAAGAATTTGATGTGGAATTACTTAAGTACAAAAAATTGCAAGTAGAAATTTTGTATTTTAGAGAAGGTAGCAAACAAAAAATAGTCCCTAAAGGTCCAAGACAGTGGAAATACCCATCAGGTGTCATCAAATACTCCAAGTTCCATTTGCAATTACTAGACTTATTTAATAAACACGGTCTTGACTTGCTTGATCTACTTATAACAAATTATGAAAAACAATTGAGTGAGTTACAAGCACAATTGGAACTGCTTGACAATGAAATCAAAACCGACCCTGATTTCGGCCGGTACAAATTTGATTTCAAAAGGACTTTCACCAGCATTGAAGCACTGATTTCCAAGATATTGGATACAAAAAGTTGCAAAATAAAGAGATCGAGCTGAGTATGGACAGAAAACTGCATACCCTGATCCTCCCCCTTTGCCCTGTCATTCTGCAGTACATGCTTCTGTCATTATGGCAACTGACAACTACTTGCCGACTCTACCTGATGACATCACAGGTTTCAAATGTGAAGCCACTGACGAACTTAATGGGGTAGTTCGACGGAGTGATAGGATCAGGAACAACCAGGAACGCCGGCAAGCAGATTCGTTGGGCACACCTGGATTTCAAAACACTAATGGGCAGGATTTTCATTTCCAGAACAACAGGAACACCAACCAGTTACACCGCAACAACAACCCTCCCAAACAACAGAGGAAGAAGAACAATCAGCGGAGGAGGTAACACACCCTGAACATGGAACTGGGCAATATATTACGGAGAATAAACTTTTTATCCATCACAGTACGCAAGGTGACTTTAACATTTATAATTTTTGTTCCTTAGGTATTCCACAGAATATGGTGGATTTTCTATCTAAAGGTTTTAATTTTGTGCCCAGTTCTAGGGCAAATATAGCTAGAGCATTGCACAATTTAAAATTTTATGTACGGAAACTAAATCTAAATGCTATGTTTGGAGCTAACAATAATCTAGTTACTGATGAGCGTGCTTCTAGCATTTTCAATCCACCATTGCAGGGGTCACTGGCATTATTTGAGAAAGCTAGTGAAATGCACTTTAGAGTATTACTTAATAACTCAGACAACTGTGACAAGTTTTGTAGTAACATTACGAAAGCTCAAAGAGAATTCATTGCTTTCATAAAATCACAGAAAATTTGTGTCATGCAACTGGATAAGGGAGGGGGAATTGTCTTTATGGATGAGTCAGGTTACAACAGCAAAATGGATAGTATGTTAACAAGTGCTAATTACGTTAAGGTATATATAACTGAACTTCATCAGGCATACCAACGTATTAGGATCTTTCTCAGTGACTTGTTCATTAACACATCTATTTCCATTGATACATACGAACATCTAACCATGCTGGCCCCATTGATTCCAGTTATTTTCGGAGTCTCAAAAATACATAACAGTTTACTGGATCCACCTTTCCGCCCACCAGTCTATTACTTATTATTGTGCCATATGGGTTGATTCCAGGTTAAAACCTTTGTTAAAATCTGAAGCACAAATTTTTAGGGATTCCTGGGCCTTTCTGGAAGGCCATAATAAATTGGAATTTGATCTCTCTTACAATTTTTTGACCTTGGATATTAAAGATCTATACAAAGTCATTCTCCAGGATTTAGGTCTTGAATGGGTTCATAATTTCCTCTTATTTAAACAAATGGAAGGGGCAGATATTGATTTAGTTATTGCACTGTTAGTGGTAGTGTTAAATAACAACTACTTTATGTTTAAGGAAGAATAATATCTTCAAAAATCCGGGGTTGCCATGGGCTCCCCCTGTGGTGCCAGTTTTGCTAATGCCGTCATGGCATTTTGGGTGCGAACTTATCTTTTCCAACATTCTATTTTTAAGGAGAGCATAGTCTGGTACATGAGGTACCAGGATGACATGTTCTTTGTTTTCAAAGGGGATGAGGAACATGCATGTGGACTAGTTGAGATCATAACATTATTTACTGATTTTTTAGAGTTCACTTTCCAATTTGATGAACAGGCCATACACTTTCTGGACATATGGCTATGGAAAGATGCAGCATTCCAAAGATATGCCATGCATATTTTCAGGAAGCCCACATATTTCAATTCTTTCTTGCATTTTGACAGTTGCCACCCCTTTTATCAGAAGAGAGCTATAGTCAAGGGGCAGCTCATTATGGCTTTGAGAATAATCTCTAGTAATGAAGATTTTCTTAAAGAATGTGAAAATCTTAGAAGCATGTTTGTTAAACGTGCTTACCCAAGCTCCCTTATAGATAGTTTATTCAAGGAAGTCAGCCACAAGAGGGAAACTGGCCATTTCAAGACTTTCTTGACTAAAGGGTATATTGTTATTGAAGAAGTTTCATTATCACCCATTTCCCCAGTAGGGCGTGGAGTTACCAATGAGGAAGTGGGAAACAATTTTTCCCCCAGTTTCCTTACTCAATTTTCAATGGATGCCTTTAGTTTAAGAAAAATTTTAGTTAATAACTGGAATTTTATGGTTGAGGATCGTGTTACTATAGATTCTTTGGGTACTGGTTCTTCGGTGACATACAGAAGAGGGGCCAATTTGAAAACCTTGTTTGAAATCCCTGGGAAAGACTCTAGACCTAACAGAGGGATGGCTAAATGTGGACGCTGTCACTATTGTAAATACATCCAAGTAGGGACACATGTTTCCATCAGAGGTAGGAAATATACCATAAAAGGTCGTTTCAGCTGTGAGAGACAAGGCATAGTATATCTAGCTACTTGTCGCCAGTGTCCAGCCTTTTACTTGGGCAAGACTGAACGCCCTTTTAAGCAACGAATATATGAGCATTTATATTGTGTATCTAGAAATACTATTATGAATGCCTTGGCCAAACATATTACTGAGTTTCAGTCACATATTTTTCAATTCACAGTTGTTGATCATGTCCCTAGAAATATTAGGGGGGGGGGTCCCTGGAATCTCAAATTAGAAGAGCGAAAACCTATTTGGCAATTGCAGACTGATGCACATCCTTATCCTGGTCTTAATGAAAAATGTTCAGTCAAATGCTTACTAAAATTGAAGTCTTTAGTCAGATAAGATTCTGGTCACATAATATATAGGTAACGGCTTTTTGAGTTTTAGTTCACATTAGGATCTGTGTTCTAAATGATATTTTAATTTTTTAATTTTTTATGTTTCCTTTGTATTGTGGAGATAATAATTACATAACACTGTCTTTTTTAAGAGCAGTGTATTGCATGCTCAGTAGGTATTCATGTTTTCATTTCCCAGTTTTACTTCTTAGTACTAATATGTTACATAACAGCAGTTTTGCTTTAATTGAATAATGAGTCCTTAATGGGCTCATTGAAGCAATTGTAATGCTTTTTAAACAGGCAGATGTGGGGAAAAAAACTGTCTGAAGAAGTATAAGCATGTGCTATATGAAAGCGCTAACAATAAACTAGAGTGTGGTCGTGTCAGTTTGCCTCTCTTATTGTTTTTTTTTTTTTTTCAGTTCTCATGCTATGTTACAATTTCAAAAAATAATTACACATCTGCTAATACTTTGCCATCAGTCATGCAAATAAGCCTACCTGTAGTATGCTTCAATGAGCAATTGTGATCAAATGAAAGTAATATCAGTTCTGTATGGTTTATTGGCATAGTGTAGCCTAGATATGAGGCTTACATTGCAATTCAGTTGCTGTACCTCCATCTGCAAATGACTATGCCAGCATCTTACATTTCCCTTCTAAGTGCTTTCATTGAACTGGTAGAATTATATACTCATTTGCAGACCAGTAGTAATGAGTCCAGTGTATATGTTTGGCATGTGTGATTTGTAATTACCATGTACAAAGTATAGACATCACAGAAACTTTTCACTGAGGTACACATAAACACAAAACTTACATGCAATGATGGCTGACATCTTTCCTTATCACCAATCTGTCTGTTCAATGCACCTCTCTCTTACACACACACACACACACACACACACACGCATATATATATATATATATATATATATATATATATATATATATATATATATATATATATATATATAATTCTGCACCACAACAATTAATGTGAATTATATGACTTATAGCTGCAGTATGTTATGAATTGTGATCAGCACATTGGTGTTGTCTGCTTGACAAATCACATTGCCCATTCCCCAAGCATATGTTGTGAATTATACAACTATTTACTGTCTGATATGTGTAATCAGACTTCGTGTTAGCAGTTAATACACAATTCTCGGGAATGTAGACTTTGGAATATATTTGAATAAAGCAATGTGTACATTTATGCCAGCAAAAAAATAAAAGAAGGAACATCTTATCCAACAGATCTGATGCATACAATTCCACATAGTGTTAATATTTACACAGGGAGAGGGATCCACCAAATCTTGTACTCCCTTTTATGGAAGACATTTGCATTGCAACACACATTTCAGGTGGACAATTCAAATGTGTGCTGTCTAGAAACTATAATAAGATTTCAGTGGCATCAGCAGATTATACACAGTGTTGTATAATATGACCTTAGGTTGAGAAGGTCTTGAATCTGGGAATGTGTACATAAGTATTAACAGACTTGACTGTGTTACACAAAAAATGCAATATGTTGCATTCAACATAAGGGTGACATTACCACAGGGGAAGGACTTTAATCCTCCCTTTTTCTTTGAAATGATCCAATATGTGTTGAAACACCCTGCTTGAGATAGTTCTTTTAATATTAGCATTTTAATCACTGTGATAGGAATTCCTCTGTCCTATCAGCAATTATTGCATAGCTTAGACACTGTAGACTAGAGCAGGCAAGTGTTCAAATCCTACAGAATGTAAGCAGTATACCAAATACTACCAAATGATAACAAACAGGACTGCCTTATTCCACAAATGTTATGTGAGCAAATCACTTGTGCTTACTTTTACACATGGAGAAGGTTATGCTTCCTGAATTGTTGTAACCTCTTTTGCAGGCAACTACATGTACTTCAACACAATGTTCAAGTTAATACTTTAGATGTGTGCCAATATCTGTTTTATGAATAATTCTTTGGCATCATCTATCAGGTGTCAAGACTGTATGAGTTGGAAAGGCAAGTGTTTGAATACAGCAGTGTGCACCTCCTCTGAAATTGAAAAAAAATGTTAGTATGAAGGATTGGTTTTAGCAGATATGACTGTGCACATATCTATACATTGTAACATTTATGAAGGGAGATGGTTTTGATCCTGCATATGATTTTGTACCTTTCGACATTTAAACACAATGCCCAAGTTATTCCTTCAACTGTGTGCTTTCTGAAAACTGTGATATCATTTCTTGTGTAGCATCATCAGTTAGTACACCGGTCCAGTGAATGTTGACATACTGTAAGTAGCAGATGTTCAAATCCTGTAGTGTGAATCTTGCATTACTGTCTTCATAATCAAGTGGTATCAGGCAAGAATGGCTTATTGAGCAGATGCTGATGTGTAAAATACTAGTGGTAATACAGTCACAGGTGCTGTGCTTTGATCTTCCAGGTGATACTCTCCTTTTATGGAAGTGTATATGCATTCAAACACACTGTTCAGGTTGTCTCTTCAACTGTGTTTCTACTTACAGTTGTGTTAAGACTCCTTCTGTGGCATCAACAGCAACTTTACAGGCCACCAGAATGTTTGACTTAAATGGGCATGTGTTCAGATCCAGCATTGTTTACCTTGTATGAGTATGAAAAAAGTTAAATACATTGATTCATAGGTTCATAGGTTTATATGTTGGTACTAGGCTATCGGCCCTAGGGCCTGTATAAGCCTAGCCATAACAATTCCCTGGCTATTTCTTCCCACAATATTTACTTCCCCGAACCCCTGTCTAGAAGAGTGACTGACGTGATCCCCGGGGTAAATTTCCTATCTCCCATCCAATCATCAAGGTTCCTTTTGAAGAGGGCCAAGGAGGCACTCTACTTGACATGTATGGGCAGTCTGTTCCAGAGTATGGTACATGTTAGAATGGTTTAACATCAACACATCTGATATGTAATATTTTCTTATGTTTTTGGATGGGTGGGTGATCTTCATGCTTTATCTGCACATCCACATGAGCATCCCCCAGTCTGATAATGTATGCATTGCATTGCATCTTCCTTTGTGTGCCAGTTAGCACAAAGTATCACAAGTAATCAATGGTGGGACAACATAATGTCATTGCTCTCTTTGTGGCAAAAACTGCTGAGAATTTGCCTTATGCAGTATGGATTTGTTGACTATTTTGCCATTGAGATTGAGATGGTGGCAGAGGATACCAACAGTGTTATAGATCTGTCTAAAAATGTTGCATATCAACTTTAGCAGATTCCACAGTTCACTAATGACTCAGTATGATGTTGCAACTGTCTTTGATGAATGCTGACTGTTGTGATCCAGGTGCTACTGTTTGTTGTACAATGCACAAGTATGTAGTCATTTTTCTAAATTTCTGTCACAAATTCTTCAGATGTTTACTCTTTCATTAGTGTTTTAACTATTTTTGTGTGTCAGCACTACCTAATGCACATGCACTGTGACTTTAACATAGGGACACAGGCTTTCCATTCCTGTCAGATATACTTTAAAGCAGTACATGCAGCTGTTGTTGCTACACAATAATGAATTAATGCATATGTGTCCCATGATTACATCTCCTTGGAGGTAGCACTTTAATAAGTGGTCTTGTTCTCACACTTTAATTATGTCCATATTCATACACAGACATAAATAAAAAGATGCTAATGAACTCCTTCTACATGATCATTTTCTGGCATGATTTCCATCTTAGTCCTGCCATATCCCTCATCCTCCATATTCATACATCTCACCTGTTATGGCTGACACATCAGTAATAATTTATACACAATAATTTATTTTCTGTTCCACATGACAATTGTGTTTCTGTGGCACATCCTTACGGACTGCTGTCTAGAATGATTGTGATATGCTCAGTGTCTCACTTCTATCCTTTACAACATGCATGGGATTGCCACAGCCTTTATTGTAGCCACTTCCAGTACTTCTAGAAGCAGTATGTACAGGTATTCCATTTTACATTTGTCCACAGATTTATGTATTTGTTTTCCCAGTATTCCACATGCCTATGTGAAATTCTTAACTTTTATTACTTTCATATTTTTTCAACAACACATTTTTCCTCCTGAGCATTTACTGACTTTTCATTAATGTGAATAACAATGCCAGTGATGTACCACATATCCACAAATTCACTCAATGCAATCTACAACAGTATAAACCATACTTGTTCACTTCGTGAAGCTTTCCCTTGCTTACTTATTCCTGATTTACCTGTTTTGTGCTATGTGCATGCACTCACTTCTAGATCTCTAGTTGTTTTTGTACACTCCTTTGTTTACATTGTGCAGACACATAGGTTGAGGCCTGCCTTACCTTGGTATGGTGGTGAACCTGTATTGTAGGCATGAGCTGAGGCTGCTCTACATGTCGTGCACCTTGGCCAATAATGATTGTCATGCACAGACAGCCAATCATGTTAGATCCAGTGCAACATGTACATGTCATTAGCAAATCTCCAGCACAGACTTCACATAAACAGTGGCCAAAATTCAGGACTGAATACCAGAGCTTAGAGGTAAGAAGCAAAGATCTTGCTATAAGCCATAGTGCTGCTCAGCTTCTTTTTGTGTATATAATCATCAAAATGTTGTGATAATGTTTCATTTAGTTAAGTCAGGGAATATAATTCTTTTGGTGCTTGAACTTTTTGATCACGTGAACTTTCTTTGGCTCAGAAATTCTCTGCATACTCTTCCTTTAGTACCAAATCAGATTTGAATGCTTTATTCTATTATTCTTTCTGATTGGAAACCCACTACTACAGATGTTGACTAGCAGCTGGTATATAGGCATATCAAATGAAAAGTTAATGAGATAAATGTTCCTATTACCTAAGCAGTGAACTTTAAAGCTCTTGAAAAGTAATATTTCAAAGGAAGTAATACTTTCTTTTCTGTAAGAGAGAAATAAAGCTTAAACGAGGGGTGAGAATAATGTTTTTAAGCAATGGAAGTATTGTGAAATCCAAAGTTCTGCTTTGGTTTAATTTCTACAAATGCTTAGGTTTTTACATACCTTGACTGAAATGGACCCCTTTCCTAAGTCAGGTCATAACTAAAGTTCATGAAATCAGTTTTGGTTCATCTTTGACATTTGATATGAATGATTTCCTCTGCACCTGCAATCTAGCCAGAATTGCCTCATTTTACTGTTCATAAGGAATTACTTTGATCAGTAGCATATTTAGTTATGTTTGAAGATTTTTTTTTATTAGCCCAGTTGCTCCTACTACAGCTGGAACTATCTGTGTATCATTATTGCACATTACTCTAGTTTCTGCAAATCCTAATGCTTTACAAGTTTATGTCTTTCAGTTCATAAGACAATGTAGTCATGAGGTGTCACAATTTCAACAATCAAAGCTATTTCTTTTTCTCTTAAGCTACAATATCTAGTCTGTTTGCTTCTACCTTTTAGCTACTGGTATGGGATGATCCCATATAACCATTACTTCATCATTTTCAACAATTCTTTCTGGTTCATGTTTCCAACATCTTTCAGATGCCTCTGTGTTGTAATGTTTACAAAGTCTCTAGTGTAACAACCATGCCACATTTTGTTTTTCAGTATACAAACCTTCAGCCATGAGTGTATTGTACCCTGCAACAGGATGAGCAACTGTTTCCGGTTCTGCACCACAAAACCTACATTTGCCTGTGTCTCCTACCTTTTCTATGGATTTTGTAAACCATCTAGTATGCAATCCATTTTCTTGAGTTGCCAATATTAGCCTTCGATCTTTGGTTTAAATTCACCTTATCTGAGCCATTTGCACAATAGCTCATGATCAATATGCAGATGATCCAGCGGATCTCTATACTTCTTGCTATAATTGCAATATTTCAATTTAATGTTTCTTGTTTCCTGATCCCATCATTCTTTCACTTTTTGCACTTTCTGTTGTTTTTATCCAGTTTGGTTGGACTTTCATGCCTGTTTCTTTCTAAAGGCTTCTGCTAACCTAAACAAAGAGATCATGTTAGACTTATTCTGTTCATGTTTTAGAACTTTCATTATGTTTGGATATGGTGATGTCAATAAATACATATGCAACCCCTCAATCACTGATCTATCTGTATAAGACACCCATGTCTCATACACATCAAGAGATGTATAGTCTTGGCAAATAATGGTTCTTGTATATCATTTGGTGGGCATGGAGTAATTTTCTTGTTTTTCTGTCAAGTTTATTTAGCTCTTTTGTGGCCAGTCAATCAATGCAAAGCTATAAGTTAACACAGAAAGTGCAAGTTGATCTATTGAACTTTATTCTTAGATATCAAAGCAGTTTTCAGCATCAATTTTAGTCCTGTAAAATATTCCTTAAAGAGTTTTGTTCTAATTTGTTCATGCTGTATCACTGTTCAGAAATATTTGTACACTCCTTCTTGTTCCAAATTTTTTATATTACATTCCTCCCCAAGTGTTATATTTTCTCAAGTTTTCAGTTTTCCCTCTTTTAAATGTTGCTTTTGTACATTTGTCAAGATAAAATGACATTTCTTTCTTAACTTTATCTCTCTCAGTAGCAGTTGCTTCATTTCAATCCATATATTATATATTAGAATCTCTTAATTGTTCTTTTATTTATTTTATCCACTCAGCCTCTTTATCGTGCATGACTGTGTCCTCATAAATATTTCTCCAGAATGCATTCATTTCCTCTGTTCTTTGTACTATCACAACTATTGCTGTTTTCTTTACTAGCTCCCTGTAGACTTTCTTTGGGTCCTCTCTGAACTGCTTGTTTAGTATTGTTTCATTTTATTTCTCAGTGTATCTCCTAAGTTTTTCAGCCTGCACAGAATTTTTTAATTTATTATCAGAGATAATGTAACTCAAATCCTGATCTGTCTTCATGTTGTATTTTTATTTTCACTCATTTGCTTTTTCTAATATTTTAGATCAATTTTCTTTCCCATATTCTTTCAGTAATGATACTTATTTTCTTAACCATTTTACAGTTGTTTTCTACTCAGTATTTCCATGGTAGTGACATAGTTCCTCCTTTATTTTATTTTACTAATTTATGGTAGTACCTTGTCTGTTATTAGTTTAATTGCACAGTAATGTTGTCTATTTATTTATATCATGTGGATCTCTATAGTTCCAATTACTTTCTTAATTTGGCTGATAAGTTTTTTGGACAGCCTCTGTCTCTCATACATATTGTTGTATTTATCCATCTCTATCAAATCCAGCAGGTCTTCTGTTAAATCATTTTCTTCCTGATTAAGAGTTTCTTTAATTGTTAGAGTTTCCTGCTCTCCTGCTCTGTATGTCTCAACAGCAAAACAAACTATGGAGTTCTGTAGACAAATTCTATCAAAAGCACTGAACCCAAACTAATTTTGCTAGCATATATTTGTGGGTTTAATGAGAATACCTGAGTTGTCATTAAATCCATGGTAGGGAACCAAACAAAAAATAGAAATTTGGTAGGATGCTAACCTTGGTAGGGAATTATTTAATACATTACCAAACCACTATGTAGGGTGCCTGCTGGTAAGAAAAAAAAAAACTCTTCCAATCAAACTCTTACTAAAGCTTGACAATACTGATATCTGACTGCTATCTGTCTGGTCATGTACCCCATTTCCAGCACCTCCTCATGTGGTGTACATCAATACTGCAGAGAGTAACTAATTTCATAAAAAGTTTTTGCAAGTGTTAGGAATATTGTCTTGTAAACATTCAAAAGCTGTATGAACAATTCCTCGTGTTCCAGAATTACACAGTTCCATGCCAAAGATCTATAAATCTTCATTGATATCTCAGTCATGACATCTGTAAAAGGTTAAAAAATAATCACTTTTAGTTTACCCAGCATCTTCCACCAAATCTTCTGGATGATAGCTGAATTATTGCATTCTGGATTTCTGTACTGTACAAGTCAAGTTAAACAATCAGTCTACAATTGCAACATCATATCCCATATAACACTGCATTTCTAGAGTTTAATTATTTTGAAAAGGACTTTTTTCCTTCCAGAAAAGATAAATATGTTTATTTCCAACACAGAACATCTTAATTATTCATCCATTTCTGATCCTTCTTATGAATTAAACAGCTGCTTTTTGTCTATTTCATATACTTACACACCCTTTGCTTTTGAAGATGCTTTCCCATGACACTTCAGTCTTCATTCATTCATTCATTCATTCATTCATTCATTCATTCATTCATTCATTCATTCTTTGTTGACCAAGTTAGTTCCACAAGGGTAGTGGCTTCATTTGAGTTTTTCTTATCATCCTGGCTTAGATCATTTCATTAACTGTGAAGAAATCAAAATGTTACTTTGCATGTGCTAACTGCATTACATAGTTTATTGCCAAATTCATCCAGATAAATAACAAATTATGCAAAATTGTAGCTACTCATTTCCAATAGGCTGAAATATCAACTGAGCTGCGTAGCACAGCACACTATAATAATCACATCTGAGCATATGCAAATTTCACAGACATTGGTTTTACATTGCAATAATCTTCACTTTTCAAGCATCTGTCTTCCATGTAACTGAATAAATCCATTCCCATTGGATCCTATGAGCTGCTACTCATTGATATTTTGTAGGCTTCAGTGATATCAAGGGAAGAGATTACAAAATGTGTATCTGGCTGGTATGTAACCTGAGCTACCATTCTGTATTCACTTTCACCATGAAGGTCAAGGATTTAAAGAAAGGCATACTACAAGAAAAAAAAAACAGATTACCATACCAAAGTGGTGTGCACTGAATTATACACTTTAACTTAAAAAAAAGTTGAAGACTGTACATCAGGTATGACATGTATTAAAGACATTATATGTATGTGCTTCAGTTCTGTTACAGTAAATATTAGGCAACTGTATTAAATTAAATAAAATGTAATAAAAATAACAGATTTAAACAACAAATCAAGCAACCAAAATAGCTTACAAGAACTTAATAATGCTGAACAAAAATGAAAATCACTGCACTTCACAGTCGACTAGCAAGTGACACTAGTTACAAATTTTTACCAAAATAAGTTTAAAAAGTTTAGAAGGTGACATTGTTGTGGTCATTTTACTCAAAAGGTTTGAGAAAGTGATGCTCTCACAGTGCAGTATTCATAGTCATTATGTGAATATGTAAAGGCTATCCATGCTGTTTGCTCATTTCTGCTGCAAAGGCACAATTCATAGATGCTTTTTATGACAAAGCACAGTCAATGCAAGTAAGTATAAATACATGAAGTCATAATCAGATACAGATGAGGAAAGATGTAATTCCACTTATGCTAATGATGTCTTCTCCCACCTGTTTGTGATTCATAGCTATAATCTGACACATTTCTGCACTGTCCACAGATTAGTTACTAAAAGAATAGCACACTTCTTCTATCCACTTTGCAAGCAGCACACCTCTTCTATCCACTTTGCAAGCAGCACACCTCTTCTATCCACTTTGCAAGCAGCACACTTCTTCTATCCCCTTTGCAAGCATAGCACACCTCTTCTATCCACTTTGCAATATTTGAAGATTCTTTCCCTTGCTGGTACACTTGCTATTTCCCAGTGTAAGTTGTTTGTCTTGGCTGAGCCAAAACTGCTTGTGCCAAGGAGTGCTCACTGGCCAAGAAGGTGAAGATACGGACAAAGAACAACTCATTAACATTTTGATAAGTGAAGTTTTGCACAGATGAATTTGTCATGGGACTGTTTAATGTGGGATGGGGGGGCATGTTGGGTGGTAGCTGTGTTAGGTTATTTGAGTTGCTGGGAAGGGTTAGAAAAGGGTTAAGTGAGTTGGGATTTGAAGAGAAGTGAGGTAATGCTAGGGTTGTGGCTTGAAGGGTTTTTGAAAGGAAATCCACAGTGAGTAAGCACATTTTGGTCTGGTCGTGTTGTGAGGCAGGATCACGTCCCAGACAACCTGAGGCTGTGAGTAAGGTAGGCCTTGGGTAGTTATAAGCAGTGAGGGGAGTACAGTTTTGTTGGGTTTTATGGATTCCTTTTTTCCCCTTATAAAGGATGTATAAGAAGGTAAACTGTAGAGAATATTAAATGTAGTGTTAGGTCTGTTTCTGGTGTGGGGTTTGTTAGGTTATTAGGAAAGTTTTTTTTTTGTGTGTGTATTTATTAACTTTCCCTGGGGGGCTAGTGCTGGGCCATCCTGAAGAGTTTTGGTTTAAGTATTAACTTTCCCTGGTGGGTTAGTGCTGTTTATTTTAATTAGTAACTTTGTTTGTGTAAAATTTGTTCTCCGGTGGTCTAGTGCTGCGCTGTTAAGTTTCTTGCTACTGTTTAGCTTTCCCTGGTGGTCTAGTGATGCACCGTTTATAAGTTTTGTAATTTTATGTTTCTCGGTGGTCTAGTGCTGCACCGTTAAGTTTATTGCTGCTGTTTAAGCTTTTCCTGGTGGTCTAGTGCTGCGCCTTTTACAAGTTTTGCAATATTATGTTTCCCGGTGGTCTATTGCTGCACCGTTAAGTTTACTGCTACTATTTGGCCTTCGCTGGTGGTGTAGTATTGCGCCATTATGTTTTTTGTTGTTGTTTCACTTTCCCTGGTGGTCTAGTGCTGCATGGCCCACAGATGAGGTTGTGGTAATTTGCAGGCTGGTTTCTGACCGTTAATGGCTGATGCACATGCGCAATGGCACCGGTGCGGCACCCTATTTATATTAAATTAAAAAAAAAAAACAATAAATAAATAAATAAAAATAAATAATAAATAAATGAGTGAGAAATAAGGGGATGACTGCTTTTCAAGCAATAACCCCCCCTAGCCTTTCTTCCCTGGGGTCTAGGGTTGCTGTATGGTGGTAAGTAACATGGCTGTGTTGATTCCGTGGTGGTCTAGTGTGTTTGTGTGGTGTGACTGAGGATAGAGTGAGAGGGTTGTATGGATGTTGTTCATTCCCCGGTGCTCTAGTGCTGTCGTATGGTGCTTGTGTGGAATGTCTGTTTGGTCATTTGCTTCCATGGTGGCCTAGTGGTTTGTTGTGTGGGATGACTGTTTGATTTTATCCCTGGTGATCTGGTGTGGTTCTGTGGTGTTGTGTGGTCATGGAAGAGTCCAGTTCTTGTTTTTATATTGTTTCCTAGTGGTCTAGTGCTGAGGGGGCAGAGCAGAGATGCACTGCTTTCCGGGCTTGTCATGCTGCGTGGTAGTGTGGGCATTTTATTTTCTCTTTAGGTTTTCTGTATATATAGGTTAATATATAAATATAAAAAAAAAAAAAAAAAAAAGAGGGAGAGAACATAGATAATTCAGCTTGCTGCTGATGCATGCTTAGACAGGAGAGGCAGGTGTGGTGCTTTAGATTAACATTAAGACAAAAGCATGATGATATGAGGCAAGAGGATTTTCTCTCTCTCTCTCTCTGGGATTACAGGGGGACCTAGGGCGATGGTGACTACAGTGTGTGTGGCTGGAGCGCGAATGGGTTTGTGGCAGAATAGGTAGTATTGACATTAACTTTATTGTGTCAAGTTTTTTATTGTCATGAACTTCTTTGTTTCTTTCTAGGTGATTATGGCGGAGGCTTTAAGACAGAGATGGGCCAGTATTGTAGCACAAGCAGAAGATTTGTTCAATGCTATTCCTGCTGAGGTACCAACAACTAGCACGCAGGGTGTGACAATGCATAAGAAGTGGCAGATGACTACAACCCGGGCTTCCAGGGTGAAGAAAGCCAAGCAGACAGCATCGGCAGAGAAGGCGACAGAGGTGATGACACCCCCTGCATCAGCAGCAGGTAATAATTCATCAAGCTTGAGGGGGTGAGGAGACTGGGGCAGGTGCAGGGGGGAGGAAGGGGGCAGTGAGGGTGTCCATAGAGGGCTACTGGGTAGCGGTCTGAATGCTTTAGCTGTGTGTGGAGGGGTTTTTGAGAATACCCTCTCCCTGTTAGATCAGGAGTTAGGGCAGGATGTCCATGAGGTAAGGTATGATTTTGTTTTATGGCCAGGGAATTGGTTGACATCACAGGCCCTGCAACAGGAAGGGGGTCCCATTTTATTGACCCTGCACATATCTCTGTTAGTAAAGGAGAAGATTTGTAAAGGGGAGTTTGTTGCTATTTTTGAATTGATTGATGCAGATGGAGTTCAACTGCTGATGGAAATGGAGACAGCTAATGGGAAGGACCTCTTGGCTGCATTGGCTGCAATAGGTCACAAAAGGGTAGTGAGATTTTGGGTTAAGACATGGGAATAATTGCGTCCTGGTTTTCATTTACTATATGGCGGTGTGTTTGGAAAGGGACACTTTGCTGGCTCTTCCTCTTTTGGCTTATTTTTTAACTATTAGGGAAGTGCAGAGGTTAAAGCCCAGTTATGCATGGTTATGGTATGACCAAAAATTTTGCAAGCATAAAACAGTAGATAAGTCTATGCATTGGGAGGTCAGACATCTGGACATTTGGCTGTCCACCATGATGGATACCAGTGGAGGGGGTAGAAAATTGTCTCAGCCATCTGAGGGAGGTGCAAGGATATGTTGGGCTTTTAATGCCACTAGGTGTTACTGGGTGGGTTGTAAATTTACTCAAATTTGCTCAAAGTATATGGGGGTACATGCATTTACACAATGTGGGGAGGTGGGGGTCAGGTTGGGAGTCAGGCAACGTATTTTGGGGCTATAAGAGGTTGGAATAGTTCCCGTTCAGCGTTGCTAGATGGGCATGGTCGGGCTAATTTTTGGAGCCAAAGGGGGGGTCCTTTTGGGGAGGTAGAGGGAGTTTTGGAGAACCATTCACCTATTAAGGTGAAGGTATTGAAGGACTTATTGAGGCATTATCCACTGTCGGTGGTAGCGTCGGATTTGATAGAAGGTTTTTCCAAAGGGTTTTCAATTAAGTCTGCATTGGTGGGGGCGGGAGGGTGGGAAGAAATTTGAGGTCTGTCAAGGGCAGGGAGGTGATTTTGCAAGAGTTGTTTGACAAAGAGTGTCAGGCTGGGAGGGTGTTAGGTCAGACTTATTGATGCATTATCCACTGACGGTGGTAGTGGCGGAGTTAATAGAAGGTTTTTCCAAAGGGTTTTCAATTAAGTCTGCGTTGGTGGTGGAGAGAGTCTCATTCAAGTCTATTCTTCAAATAAAGATGAACAACAATAAAGTACAAAAGCAGAAACAGATGTATGTGACTTTAAACTGGTACCATTCATTTGGTCGACAAGGAGTTTAGTCAACAACTGTTTAATCAACTGCATTCAGTCAACTATACAGATAGATGACAGGTGTGCAAGATTAACAGTTCCAGGGTACAAAATATTCCCTTTCCTTGGGGAGTGTTCGATCTTAGTTAGTATATATAATTAAAAGGGAGTGTGGCCCAATTGAGTGATGTTGTTTATATTTTTTTGAATAATATCTGCATGTGCCAAGAAGCAACCTTGGTGCATGAGTACTAGGAAACTATTTCTATTTTCGATGTAGAGTGGTTTACTTTCAGAATGTTGACATTTGTGATAGTCGGCCAACTGAAGATAAATCCCTTAAACGGAATGATTACATAACTGAATTTTTTTTTTGCCATGGAAATGACTTGTGAATGTATTCCTTTCAAAAAAATCTATGTCACTAAGTATTTTGGTAAAACCAAATGCCTATCATAGCAGTGTCATCTTCTTGGTGAATGAGTTTTTTAAAAACCTGTGAATCACAGGTCTCCATTTACACAATTCATTCTGATACTGGTACTTTGAGAAATGGCAACAGCTGAGAAGGCACAAGGTAAAACTCTAAGCTAGTCTGAGAAAGAGACAATATTATATTCTACCCTTTTAGAGATTCATGCCTTGAGAATATCAGTTCCTAAGTAAGTAGGTCTGACTGGAAAAAAATGACTTCTGGCAGAAGCTGAGTGATCACCTGTTATATCTGACAAGGATCACATGCTCTGACCTTCGGTTGTCAATACAAGGATAATGACCTACTCAAGAATAGGCCTGACCAGGTGAGTGGGTCAAAAAGGTGATTTCTACAGTAAGCAGTTTTTCTTTTTCTTTTTAAATCTTATCAAAAGTAAGTGTAAAACATGTACTATAGAAATATTGCAAGTAAGTTATGCTTATCTTCATAAATCACAGTAATATGTGAATGTGTGAGTCAATAAACCAGTATGGTCAGGCCTCAGGTACTTTCCATTCTTTAAAAAAATAATGTGTCCTCATAAGGATACCCTATGTTTTAACTGCAACTGTATATCTATATGTAATGCAAGGTATGAGTAAGCATAAGCATAACTGTAAACATAATTGCATCTGTTTCAAAATATGGCATGCTTAAGTGCTGACATCCTTTTGTGTATACATACATAAATGCATAAGGAAGGAAATATATGTTAGCAAATTTCCATATTTATATAGGTTCAGGACTTGGTTGAGGATGTGGTGGAGCAGGTAGTGGAGATACACCTTCAGCCAGTCCAGGATGCTTTTTTAGTGAGATGAAGACTCACTGACCTGGTCAGTGCTGACCATCTTGTCACCACAGGCCTCCACCTCCTCAACATAAGGATCCTCTCTCCACAGCAATACCATCAGGCAGTGGAAATGTTTGAGGTTTTATGGACCAATGTTTCCTCTTGGTCTCTTCACCCCCTTCCTTCCTTAACCCTCTTTCTTTTACCCTCTTAACTTCTTTGCACTTAAACTACCCTCTTATATAGAAAAACATGTGAAAAATAGGGTGTATTCCCTCTGCCAAAAACATAGTACCCCTCCTGTCCTACCTCCTTCACCACAGCCCTTTTGATGTTTTTCTTCTGTGCTTCTGACTTTATGTCTTCCTTATTGATGTTTCCTATCTTTACCTTTCCATTCTTTAAAAAAATAGTGTGTCCACATAAGGATACCCCCATATAAATCATATAACACATATAAAACATTAATAATAGAAGATGTGCAGTCAGCTGCTTCCTTAACTACTAAGAGCATGCTTGTGCATAGCTACATTCATCCACAATATCCAAGAAAGTGCAAAACCACATGAAAGCTAACATTTTCACTTAACACTTTACACTTTAGCTACTTTATACTTTTGTTGGAAATAAGCATGTTTTTTTTTAAATGCCTTTGCATTTTCTTAGCATGAATAGCCTGTTGTTAGTGTATTTGTATATTGTCACAGTGGTGCAATTCACTGATAACTGCTATGTGGCAGTTGGCTCAGAGGTTAAGGTTGCAAGCTGGAGTTCCTGTGATACAGTGTTTGATTCCCTCAGCCTACTGTGTGATATTGAATAAGTCACTAAACCAGAAATTGATCCTGGGTCACCCCCTGAAAAGGGACTATGTGTCCAGTGGGTTAATCTAGTTGACAAATGGGTAGTAGTAGTATACATGTACAAATCTTGGGACTATGAAAAGCACCCACAGTTTAGAATGTACTTATACTTCATCTGCCTCATGTGTATGAGTCAGAATTTCTTTTTTCCCTTCATGATTGGATCCTTGGAACCTGAACCAATTAATTCCATCTGCTCCCATTCTGATGTTTTTTTTTTCCTTTTTAAACAAATATTTAGATGTCACTATTTGTGGTTATATTCCATTTTATTTCCAATGGTCTGCAATTAAGATTCTAAATGAGTTGCCAGATTGAATTAACCAGATTAGCTCATCATTATGACAGCATAATATTACAAAATCATTATTGAATTAACCAGATTAGCTAATAATATGACAGTAAAAAGCCACAAAATGTTTCTAGAGCATACAGAAGCAACAATGCACTGTTTAGTTTTTTTTTTTTTTACAGATCATGTATTTTGCCAGTATTAAAGCTCATTCTTGTATCTTTGCTTATGTGAGCAGTAACATAATTTAAGTTTAAGGTCTGCCATGCCATGAACACAGGCTCAGCACTTTAGCAAACTAACAAAAATGTTCTCCCACTTCCTCTGCTGAATCCAATATGTGTTGTGATAACAAAAATGTTTTTGAAGAAAGCTACCCTGATGTTTTAAATATTATATGAAATTTTTGTATCTATCTGGTATCCACAGAGAGATATCCAAGGAGAAACTCAAGAGATTTATGGATGCTGGCCAGGTATCCATGGTACTGAGGAACTGTAAGGGCCATATACAGTATTAAGAATACAATAGCAGGGGATGTGGCCAAGATGGCTAAATGAAAGCAGCAACTGGTGACACCTTTGTGACTGAAAATATTTCTCTGACAGAAATTATAATAAAAAAAAATCAGATTTGGAGATACTTCTTAGCTAATTTTAATCACTAATAGAAAAACTGATTTATAGCTTCAAGTTCTTCAAAAGCTGTAATTTTCCTGTCAGAATTGTAACTGCTTGTTTAAGAGAGGAGATTTCAACATGATCCACTCAAGAAATAATACTCAGGATTTTTGTGTTAAAAAGGCATCCAGTCACTAATATCTAGTGTACATAATGTATTACTTAAATTGGGCAAACTGGATACTGAAATAGAATGTTTCAAAGAAGAGGCGAGAAAGAAGATAGAATATTTAGAAATACTTATGAAGCAACAATGTGCACAGATCAGCAGTATGGAAGAAGCTTTAAATGATCATGAAAGGAGAATAACTAAAGGTGAGTCTCAAACTGAATTTAATTTAAAACAAAATAATTGGCTCATTGATAAAGTTGATGATTTAGAAAGTAGACTGAGATGAAATAACATTAGAATTTATGGTATACCTGAAAAGTATGATGGAAACAATATAATAAACTTCTTAATAACTTGGTTACATAAAACATGAACTCTACTTAAATCTTTATCTTTTGGAACTGAAAGGGCAGATAAATCCTTGAGAGCAACTTTGGAGAAGGTAGGCTCACCATCATGTTCAATTATACTTAAGTTTATGCCTAGCTCAGAAAAAGATCAAATATAAAAAAACAGCATGGTCCAGCCTATCGATTAAAACAGGTAAACATGTAGTCAGATTTGACAATGATTTGACAATGATTATTCCAGTAAAGTAATGAGCAAAAGAAAATCTTGCTTACCACTGATCAATGAACTTAAGAAGAATATTAAAGCCACTTTGGTGCTTCCTGCAAATATCAAATCATTCCTTTCTGAGGTAACTCAAATATTTGACACACTGGGGGAGGCATCCACTTTCATTAGCAAAAGTAACATTCTTAATAATACTGAAGAAATGGATAAGAACTGTATGCAGCCAAAGAGACAGAAAAATGAGAATTCCTGGAAAAATACTTATAAAATTAAAAAGTTTAAAAGCAAGTGACTTTTATTCTCTGATTTCAGTACTATTATTTTGTGCAACAATGGATTCACCCTTTAAGTAAAAGACTTATACTGGACTTTAAGCTTCAAAACGTGTAAGAACGTATTTATATTTTAAGCTAAAAAAACTTTTTCATGATAAGGAATATAAATGGTTAGCATAGCTGTTTTGCTATATTTACAGTGAAAGACATGGACTTATGGATGCGTCTGTAGATGTCAAACAAATATTTCTTGTAAGAAAATGTCATTAAATTATAAGCAGTAAAATTGGTAACTTTAAGACTATATAAGTTAATAATTGTATTTTATTTGTTAACTTTGCTTAGTATGTGTATTGCTGGGTTAACTGAATGTCAGATCTAAATAATATGCTAATTAGAAGTGTTAAAGTGCTGGTGATTTTGTTTTCCTTGCTCCCATGTAACATATTAATTTAAGTTATGATGCAAATAACACTTAAAAAAGTTTGAGAACAAAATAATGTTCTAGTTGTTTCAGATTCTTTTTTTGCCTTGCTTCCCCCCTTGAGCTATTCTGAAGAAAATCTAGGTCAAAGTTCATTATTGATGTCTGTGAAAACAGAAAGAAACTTTCTTTTTTTTTCTTTTTTTCAAGTATAGATAGATAGATAGATAGATAGATAGATAGATAGATAGGTAGATAGATAGACAGATAGATAGATGTGCAAATCTATTCAAAATAACATATGTTTCTCTTTTCTCAGAAGCAAAGAATTGTTAAAAGAAATGCTATAGTAATCTTTTATATTGTTTTTTGACAAATAATTTGCTTACATTTTGTTGAATGTTAATAGATTATGCTGTGATGTTATTAACTCTATCTTTATGTATTAATGGAAGGAAATAAAGTTTGATGTTTATTACTGATTAGAACAGTTTAGAATAACTAAGAATGAGAAACTTACAACTGTGATTTGTCAGTTTCAAATGCTGTAATCAAATTTTAAAGTCAGAATGTAAGGCTTAGACCAGCAGTTCACAAGTGATAAACCCACACATTGAAATGAAACAAACATGAATTCTTTTATATATAGTCAAGATTGCTTGCAATACTAGAATTAGTAAGAAGTGTAATCATCTTATGAATAATATGCATATGCACATTGAATGACATATCTACTATGTAAGATTAATAAAAGAGCACTATTAGTAAGTTAAGAAATATATATACATACTGTAATCTCTAATACAGAGCTAATGATTAAATAGCTCTTTGATGGGAGATTTTATTAATGGAAGTTATACAGAATAAGGTATAATATTTCTGGACAAATAAGACAGAAGAAATATATTTAAATAGCAAACTGATTATAGGAAATATATGTATTGTGAATACTTGCATATGGCAGAAATATGAATGTACAATAACTCATAACATTTACATAGAAAATCATATAAAATTACTTGAAAATATCATGAAAGCTGAAATTTGAAGCTTGGTCATGTGAACCTTGAAGCTTTTTGCATATTGTATGTTATTAGATTTAGTAATGTTACCTGAAATAACTCATTTCATAAGTCAGAGCTGAAATTTGAGCATTATATTGCTGAATCAGTACATTCATTTTGTAGAAGGTAAATTTGTGAACATCTTTGAACCTGGGAAGGGAGAATATGATTTTAATTAAGCACATTATAACCTTTAAATACAACATAGAATGCCAATGATTTCTGCTGCTTAATAGAAATAGTAAGATATTGAATTTGACCTCAGTAATGTACATATTTTTATGACATAGTTTAATAAGCTCAAGGATTTTTAAATATTTTGATATATTTCATACTAAGAGTATTACACAGTTTTTTAAATATGGACATTTGTACTAATTCAGATCTTTTGTTACATCTATAAACTATGTGCAGATCTTTTAGTATGATATATATATATATATATATATATATATATATATATATATATATATATATATATATATATATACTAATTTTCCCTTTGTATAATAGTTTAGTATAATAAGATTGTCACCTGTAACTTTACAGATATCTTTATCTGTCTGGGTCTCACTTTGTTCTATTTATTTGTTTAGAGACTTAGTTATAATTATGTTGGAGGTTGCAGGAGCAAAACAGGTCCAAAAAATGAAGAGTATCTCAAGACCAACTATGTAAAAAGAATGAGTATTTATTTAAAGATGAGCGCTTTAACTGTTAACACAGCTTCTTCAGATCTAAGTTAAAATAAATAAAAACTTAAAATGGTTCTTTTATATGATCACCTCTAGTGGTCAAACAAGTAATTACAATGAAGAAAACATAAACTGATTCTTTTGTATGATCACCTCTAGTGGTCAAAACAAGTAATTACAATGAGGATACATATAATGAATGAATAACAAGTTGGATATACATCATAAAATCACAAATCAAATAGATGTTAAATTCTCAAACAATGCCTGTCCTGAAAATACAGAAAATCCAGTCAACTACATTTCCAAATGAAATGACATAAAAAATATATATAACCTACATAAGAAATATCATGAATAAAAGTGAGTGTTAAAGGGGGGGGAGCTAAATTCTCTAGTGGTCAAACAAGTGATTACAATGAAAAGAACATAAACTGGTTCTATTGTATGATCACCTCTAGTGGTCAAACAAGTAAATACAATAAGAATGCATGTAATGAATAACCAGTTGAATATACAAAATACATGTCCTGAAATCACAAATCAAATGAATATTAAATGCTCAAACAATGCCTATCCTAAGGATACAAAAAATCCTAGTCAACTACATTTCAAATGGAATGACATGAAAAATAGCAAACCTATGTGAGAAATGTCATAAATTAAAGTGAATAATGAAGGGGGGGGGAGAAAAATGAGGTAAAATACTAGTACAGATGTCACTGGAGAAAGCAGATACAATCTATTTAATATTCCTACGTGTTCTTAGTCTCAGTTTTATCGAGGCTCTATCATTGAGGCCAGATCCTTTATGATAGAGCCTCGATAAAACCGAGACTAAGAACACGTAGGAATATTAAATAGATTGTATCTGCTTTCTCCAGTGACATCTGTACTAGTATTTTACCTCATTTTTCTCCCCCCCCCTTCATTATTCACTTTCATTTATGACATTTCTCACATAGGTTCGCTATTTTTCATGTCATTCCATTTGAAATGTAGTTGACTAGGATTTTTTGTATCCTTAGGATAGGCATTGTTTGAGCATTTAATATTCATTTGATTTGTGATTTCAGGACATGTATTTTGTATATTCAACTGGTTATTCATTACATGCATTTCATCTGGTTAATAAAATTTACCTTTGAAGGAAAGTTATTTCAATTTTTAGACTCTGCATATATGAAATCTGTTCTTAAAACAGTTAAGAAATATATTTTTTAAACTCCATTAATATCAAAATGGAAATGTTGGGGCTTTCTCATTGCATACACCTATAGATTTAAGGAAATTCAGAACAATATTAAAATTAATAAACTAAAAAGGAATGGATTAGTATTATGATCTGACTGTTTTGAAAAAGGAAAAGTTAGGTCACTAGAATGCTTAATGAAAGATTATAAGTTGGAGCAATCTGTCAACCAGTTAATATTATCCATCAGTAAGAAATTAAACAAATTTGCAGATAATATGAGGAGTGAAGAGGAACAGAACACTATTCTCCTTTATATGAATATATGAATGCATTTATTAAAGGTAAATTGACTTACATACGAAGCTTGTCTGAGATCTATAAGTTAATTATAAATAATAATAATTTTGATGCAAAATTCTGGAACTTTTTGGATAGTAGTGGATTGAGTTACTCAATAGATGGTAGAAATAAACCTTTGCTACTTAAATCAGTTAGGTTTTATTTGGAAATATATACATAGAATGTTTTTACTCCCTATAAAATCTCTAAGTTTGGTAAAATTGCTTCTTCAGCTTGGAAGTGTAGTAAAGATGTAAATGCTGACTAAACAAACATGTTTATGGATTGTGATAAATTTAATGTATATTGTTTTCTAAAAGGTTAGGGTCTGCTAAGCATTATTTATCTAGATCAATAATACTAATGGGTGTTCCACATCCTGTATCTGTAAAAGCAAAACAAAAAATTGTTCTGGAGTCTTCTGGAAGTCATTAGAATGGTTGTTAAAAAATTAGAAATCAAATTCAGTTCCTACATGTAAAGAATTGTTAAATTTAACAGCAATACTATGTAAAACTGAAAAGGAAGTTATCAGAATAAGATCTCTAAATCATACTAAGATGTTAAGTGGTTGGGATCACCTTGAAATGTTGCTATTGAAACACTGAGACTCTTAAAGTACTAATTGTATACAATTACTTTGATGAATCAATGTAATCCTAACATTGCATAACAGTATGTGATGTTGAATTTCTTATTTCTATATATATATATTAAATAAGCTAAATTAATAAAAAAAAAATCTTAAAAAAAGAATAAAGTAGCATCCATTGATGGAGAAGAGAGATTTGTCAAGTACAGGTAAGACTACGAAAGCAGCATTTCTTAAATTAACATTTATTTGCCCAGACATAAGTAACAACTGGAATCCCACAGAAATGTGTAAGTGTAAGTTTCCTAGCCCTGTCAAATCTGTTTTCTCACAGCTTTCTCCAAGTTCTGGCTCTTAGCCCCCTCGCCACTTCTGTCGGTCTCCTAACATAATCTTATTGTAAGCTTCCCAGCCCTGTCAGTCTTGTCTATTCCCTCCCTCTTCTCCTTGAGAGTTTACTTATTCCTCCCCTGAGTGCGGCACCATCTTTAAATACTAAAAACCTCTGCCTGACTACACTCTGTTTCTGTCTGTTCCATGGGCACCCCTCAGTACTGTGCACAACTGTAAGTACCATTTCTACTTATGATTGTACTTACATACTGAATAAAAAAACTTGATGTAGAAAGGCACCATCTTTTGACTTAGCATTTCTGCCCTTGCTTCATAGGAATCCCCAGTAGTGTACTCGCTTATACCATATTCCATTCTTTTTTAATTAGTACTCTATTGAGTCATAATTTACTGCATGTCCCTTTATAAAACCCCTGGAATAACTACATTATTTTTCTACTTCTCAGTGAACTGCAGCTCCCTATTGGAGCATAAATAATAAAAACAAACAGAAAGGTAACATTCCAACCAAAACAATAGGCTGCCTTATTTCTGTAGCTAACCATCTCTCTGATTGTTTTCTGCTTGGCGACTGCTGCTTCTCCCAGAAGGTGTAAAACCCCTGGCATAACTACACTAGTTCCCTACTTCTCAGTGAACTGCAGCTCCCTATTGGTGCATAAATAATAAAAACAAACAGAAAGGTAACATTCAAACCAAAACAATAGGCTGACCTGTTTCTGTAGTTGCTCACCTTTCTCTGAATGTTTTCTGTTTGGCAACTGCTGCTCTTCCTGGAAGGTGTAACAGCCAGCCAGTTCAACTCATTCTTCATAGACTGCATAGCTAAACTATCAGCCCCTTCCCACCCCCTCCTTCACCACCACCCCCTCCTGCCCCAACCACCACTGCAGTCATCAACCTTCCTCCACATCTTTCTGCCTCAAGCCCATCCCTACAAGCACTATAAAAAGACTTCTCCTCAAACTTAAACTGTGTCACAATCCACCCGACAACCTTCCACCCACCTTCCTCAAACAATCTGCAGACAGCATTGCCTATCCCATCTCTATTCTTATAAATAGATCCATACAAGAATCATACATCCCTTCTATCTGGCACCATGCTTACATTATCCCTCTCCACAAAGGTGGCAAAAACACTGATACCACCAACTTCAGGCCTATTGCCATCCTTTCCCCTCTTAAAATACTAGAGAAAACAATACAAGCACAACTCATGGCACACCTAACACTAAACAATCTCCTCTCCCCTACCCAACACAGTTTTTGCCCTGGCCACAGCACCATGACTGCCCTCTTTACTTTCTTGAAACTATAAACCTCGAATGCGACTCAGGCAAGTTCGTATCCACATTATTCCTAGATCTGTCAAAGGCCTTTGACACCATCTCACACACCCTACTTATATCCCAACTCTCCACCCTACACTTCTCGCCTACCACCATCGCCTGGTTTTCCAGCTACTTGTCCAACCATCAACAAGCTGTCCAATGAAAAACTTCAACCTCCCCCTTCCTTCCCACACCCACAGGTGTCCCACAAGTTTCTGTTCTTGGCCCTTTTCTCTTCAATCTATTCATTAACAACTTTCACCAATCTATCCCAGACTCATCTATCAGCCAATATACAGATGACTCAGCAATCATCTGCTCAGCCTTCTCTCCCTCCGAGCTCATAGCAAAAACCCAACTACCCTTCTCCAAAACAGAAACCTGGATACAGTCTAACCATCTGGCACTAAATACAAATAAAACCAAACTAATGTTTTTTTTTTCCCTTACCAAAAACTCCATTGACAAATCCACATTCACCATACAGAGCCAAAACAACACCATCCTTGAAATTGTTCCCAACACCAAGCTTCTTGGCATCATTATTGATGAAGAACTAAAATGTAACATGCACATCTGCTCCGCAATCAAGAAAACCCACCAAAAGTTAGGTCTCCTCTACTCGTCAAACTCTTGCATCCACTTTCCTACTTCCCTCCCTTATGTATGGTGCCCCTCTCTCCACCAATCTCCATCTTGGGCTTCGGTCCAAACTTGAATCCTGCTACCACAAGATCTCCACATTTGCAACCAATTAAAAAAAACTCATCCAACCACTGCCACTCCCTCCTCACCCTCAACTGGCTTGAACTACCCAACTACCTCAGTTACCTACAACTCACCATTACCCACAAGCTCATCTTTAAACCTGCCAACTGCCCAGCTCTCGCTTCTTCCGTAAAACCTTACGTTCTCAACCGCCAACTCAGATCCAAAAACCAAAATCTCCTTCAGATCCACAAACCTGCACAACCTCCTGGCCATCTACTGCTGTCCCACTCTTTAGCTAAACAGTGGGACTCTCTCCCCACACACCTACACAACCTACTTAACTATATAAATTTTAAATCTCAGCTACTCTGTCATCTTTCTTCCAAATGGGAATGCCCTTGCCACGGTCCAACTTAAACCCACCCTCATTACACCTTGCACTGACTCATCCAACTACCTCTACTATTACTTCATCCCACCCAAAACAATCCTTCCCCTACCAAAAAACTAATTTTCTTTCTAAAATCTGTTGTACTATACTCTCTAGTCTCAAGTATATTATTACCCTCTCCATGCATAATCTTTTCCTAACCTACTAATGGCTAGTAGCTATATTTTGAAATGTTAAACCTACAATTGAGTTTATAACAAAAATATTCACTTTGTGTAAATGTTGAAATTTCTGTATTGAATTATGTCTCCATTTTTGTAACATTGTGGCAAACCAATTGCAAATATCATAGTGGAGCTTATCTGTAAATGTTTAATTAGCTGCATGAATTATGTCCTTTTGTAACACGTGAAATGTAACTTGCAATTATTGTGGAGCTTTTCTACCTGGGCCTCCACTGAAAATGGGCTCTTCTTGGTGAAGTGGACTTTCCCGGTCATCAAACTTAAAATAAATAAATAAATGCCTTACTAAAAATATATCCTAAATGATATGTACCATAAGAACCTACTCAAAGCCTTGTCACTGTATTTAGTATCATACAGTTTGGTAAGAGTTGACCAGTGTCTGTCATACAAGGCACCCCCTGACCCATTACTGAGGGATTTACTGCATATCATGTCAAATTGCATCGGAAATACTCAGTCTAGGGAACTAAACCTTTTCTGAAACATCAACAGAACAGTTTGGGGGGACAGGTATATCTTGTAGAGGATACCACTGCTCTGGAACACACTCGATCCACATAAAACAAAAGTACATCCCTGTCCATATTCAAGCAAAACTTGGATCTATGGATAGGAAACAGAAAAAGTACCCTGTGACCTGTTTGCTAATGCAGTCCATTATCACTATGAACAGCTGTGGGCTCAGAGCTGAACTCCAATGCACAGCAACTCCAACTGGGAACACCTCTGTGAGGCTGAACACTGTTCATATGTGTATCACTGGGTCCATGTACATAGCCTACACAAATTCTACCAATTTTTTTTAGGACTTTGAACTATCACATGAGTTCCCAAATCAGCATTCATGGAACCAGAGGATTATTCTAAACAAGCTGTTTCAAAGATTAAGGGGTTGAGCTCAGAGTGTCAGGCACATGTCTCCTAGAGAAAGGAAATAAGATGCGGAGAAATGAGTGGCTAATAATATCAAGTTATTTCAAAGGCAAAAAGAGTTTGCACTGCAGCATAAGCTAGAGACCCAGATGAACAGATGTAAATGCAAGATGATGCATAGACAAACTCCTTGTATGCAATGCTGCAAGATGAGCACTATTAGAATGAGACTGCAATAATGTATATGTCTCATTTTTGTAATCATTAAGTTGGCAGACTAGGTTGCTATCATGCCAGTATAGGAAAAGTAATGAGGAAAGGATGGCTTTTAAAAAAAGATGGATTCCATATGTACTGCCTCTATGGAAGCCTACAACAAGGCCTCAATAAAGCAAAGATTTCTATCTGAATTGACTGTGACATTTTTTAGTTTTACTAAACACTAATAATGGCTGTCTAGTGGTAGACAACAGTTTATGTACTGCATTAATTTTTTAAAATTATTTATCGAAGTTTTGGAAGGCAGGCACAGTTTACATGTCATGCATGCACTGTCATTTTGCATGCATTTTGCCACTATTTCTCACAAAAGGTACTAATTATTTTTGATATTGCAATCAACAGACAGTCTAATCAATAACAGAAATAAGACAGATGAGAGTTTAACCTACAAGCAGCTGCTGTCTCATGCATATACACAAAACTTTCTGTATTGAGGATACTAGCATTTGATGAACATGGGATCGATTTACATATGTGTGAGGCAAACCTCTTACAATAAATAACAGGACTTCTACAAAGGGAAAGAAGAACATTTCCACAAGAATTATGTTATTTCATATCGCTGCTTCTACTGTTCCATTATTTTTTCCAGTGAAGACAAAGATCCATTAACAGGAAAAGAGGTAAATCTGATCCAAAAAGAAAGTTCAATATAAATATATGTTTCATACAGCAAGTTTACATGCTTAATAAATAAAAGACAGCCTGTGTATTTGTTAGGGAACTTTTTTTCTGCCAACTTTATTTCTGCAGAATGTCGACACCAAACTCTGAAAACTGTTTCCCTGTTTTCATCCAAGGAACATCCAAGACACTTATACAGTTATAAAGACTGCCAGTATAGAAATTGCCCCCCCCCCAAAAAAAAAAGACATGACAGGGACTTAGCATTAATACACAAATCATCTTTCCAATCTAAAAGCTTCTGGAGATAAAAAAAATGATTTTTGAAGAGCTTTAAACTACTCAATCTCAAACAGGTTTGAAAGAATATTGGGGCTATTTTCAAATTAAAACTTCTTAAATGTAAGGATATTGAAAACACGTAAGATTATTTATTTTATTTTCTTAGATAATAATGTTATTTATTTCTAATAAGTTATACTAATATTTGATTGCTAATTTTTATTAAACTATATTTTTGTATAAAAGCAACTTGGTACATGCAAGTGTGAAAAGAGAACAGCATAAGTTTTAAGGCAAACATTTTTCCTCATTTTTCTCTGATTTGCATTTTCATAGGTTCATAGGTTCATACTAGGCTATCTGCCCTGGGGCAATTATAAGCCTGGCCCTATTCTGTATGGCTTACACCACCCCTTGATTTGAGTATACTGTGCCCTTTTTAAGGTTTAGTTTACTGTGCCTCTGTCTAATAGTGACACGGGAGTAATCCCTGGGACAAACCTACGATCCCCCATCCACTTATCGAGATTCTTCTTGAAGAGATTCAGTGAGGTGCTCTGCCTCACATGAACTGGAATTCTATTCCAGAGTGAAGGGAGCCTCTGGGTTATGAACCTGTCCCTCCAGCAAGTTCTATTTATTTCTGTGCTGAGGTTCAAGTCCCTCGAGCGTGTGGCTCTAAGAGATTTAGATTTACTGAGGTGGAGCATGTCCATTAATTCTGGATTTGACATAGCTTTGTATGTCAGGCATAGATCGCCTCGAAGTAGGCAGTATGCAACTGAGTAGACTTGGAGTTTTTTTAACCGAGCAGCATATGGCATCTGTTTGAGACCCTTGATCCTCTTGGTGAGATACTTTTGGTGTCTTTCTAATTGCTGCAGGTGTCGGGTAAGGTATATCCCAAAAGGGGCATTGTATTCTATGATGGGCCTGATGAGGGATGAATAAAGGGACACGATTACCTCTCTTGTTCTAGATGTGAAACCCTTTGTGATGAGGTGGGCTATGTAGAAGGTCTTTCTAACCACTTTGGCAATGTGATTTTCAAAGAAGAGATTGCTATCAACTTGGGTCCCCAGGTCCCTAATAACTTTCTCTGAACTTAATGGATTTCCACCTTTGTGGTAATTTGTGGGCACATTGTTTTTGCCAAAGGGTATGACTATACATTTTTTGGCATTTAGCTTTAAACCATGGCGCTGGCACCAGTTATCTGTCTCTGTGAGACCTTTTTGAAGGATGTTTGCATCAGCTGGAGAGTTGATTATGGCGCCCAGTTTGCAGTCGTCTGCGAACTTGGTGAGCCATAGTCCTCCCACGTTTGCCTGTACCTCGGAAAAGTATATACCGAACAAGAGTGGTCCCAGGACAGAACCCTGTGGGATGCCACTTGTGACCAGTTTCAAGTCTGACATGGCTCCAGCAACCCTCACTCTGTGGGTTCTGTCTTTGAGCCAGTTTGCGACCCATCTTGTGACATAGGGGTTTATATTTAAGCTGGATAGCTTATCTATGATGCCCGAGTGGGGTATTGTGTCAAATGCCTTTGCAAGGTCCAGATAGGCTGTGTGGACTACCTTCCCTTCATCTATGGCTTTGTTGACTGTTTCAAAGAAGTCAACCAGGTTCAAAAGGCAGGATCTGCTCTTGACAAAGCCGAACTGGGTAGGATCTAGTGTCTGTAGGTCCCCAATGTCTTTGTTTATGAGCTCTGGGATAGATACTTGCTCTTTTGGGGGGGGGTGGAGAAGTTTGCACTGAACCTGTCTGCCAGGATATTGGCGATGTCTGTGGGTTCAGTGTATTTTTTGTCATTTAGAATCTACTCAGAACAAGTCTGGGAGTTGCATCCCAGGTTTCTAACATAACTGAAAAAAGCCTTATGATTGTCTTTGGTGTCCTAGGGCGGCCATGGTGGTGCAGTGGTTAGCATTGCCGCCTCACAGCAAGAGGTTCTCCGGTTCGATCCTCGGCTGGGGTGCCTTCTGTGCGGAGTCTGCATGTCCTCCCTGTGGTCGCGTGGGTTTCCTCCGGGTGCTCCGGTTTCCTCCCACATCCCAAAGACATGCTGCAGGTGGATTGGACACTCTAAATTGGCCCTAGGTGTGCATGTGAGTGTGCCTTCTGTGGAAGGTTGGGCGCCGGGCTGGCAACTCGACACCGTAAAACTCCACTGCCATTCAATGTGCGGACAAGGCGATCCGCTGTGGCGACCCCTAACCGGGAAAAGCCGAAAGAAGAAGAAGAAGAAGATTGTCTTTGGTGTCCTGTGCAATTTTTGTCTCGAAGCTGGCCTTGGAGGATTTTATGAGGGATCGTAATTTTTTGCTAGTACTGATCAGAGATGCCTTCCCTATTAGGGATTTTGCTCTATCGTGTAGTAGCTTCCTCCTTCTGTTGTACAGTTTATTTATGGCAGGGGTCCACCAGACTGGACGCCTGCCTTTGGATGATTGGGTCTTGGTTTTGTTTGGGATAGCATGATTGATGCATTCCTGGAGATGTCCGTAGAATGCATTTATATAGGATTCTGCAGTTTGGGCTGTAGTTTCCACTGGCCCTGAGGCCTTGAAGGATTCCACTTCAGTTTTGAGAAGTGAAAACTTCACTTTTGAGAAGTTTTTCACTGTGGTTTTCTGGGCTGGGGTGGGGTCGGGCTGTGGACATCCAGTGAAATTAATTTATGGTCTGATCTTACCAATGAGGGATATACTTCTGGTGTGGAGCATAGAGTCCCCATGTTGGTAATGATCAGGTCTAGTATGTTGTCCCCCCTTGTGGGAGTGGTGACTAGTTGTTCCATAGCATTTGAGTTTATAATTTCCAGGAATATTTGGGCTAAGGTGCTGGGGCTTGAGTAGTGCTCCCAGTCAATGTTTGGGTAGTTGAAGTCGCCCAATTTAATGGTGTTCGGAGAGATCTTCATGTTCTCCAATGTTTTCAGGAAAGCCGAATGGGATTCCTGACTTTGAGAGGGTGGTCTGTAGGATGCTATAAACTGAAAAGCAGTCTTGCCCACTGTTAGTTGCACAAGGATGGTCTCTGATACTTCGTGCAATGCCACTAACCTGGAGTTGTGGATATCCTTGATAAATATGGAAACTGCCCCTCCTATTGTGGTTCGGTCTGGGTTTTGGGGCCGAAAAGCATGATATGAGGTATAGCCTGGTAGTGCTGGGGTACTCTCTGGAGCTTTGAACCAGGTTTCTGTCACTGCACAGATATTGATGTTCTCCATACTGAAGAGAGCTTTGAGTGCGTGCATCTTGACGTTAAGACTTCTGGCGTTTAGCAGCATTACCCTTAGTTTCTTGTTGCTTGTGCTGTCTATGGGGGTGGGTTTGACTTTTGAGCCTTGCCTAAAAAAGGCACTATGGGGGTGGCAAGAGCCTTTGCCAATATCCAAAAGCCCAGTGGTGACAGGTGCAAGCCGTCCCTAGCGAAGCAACGTGGCTTGTCGAGCATGTCATCCCAGGCTGACAGACACTGGATCCCCTTTGAATGACACCAAAATTTTAGCCAATTGTTAAAATCGATCATTTTGTCTTTGTACTGTGGCATCATTCTAGGTGAGGGTAAGATGCTGCTCAAGGTCAGGGTCATACCAGCCTAGGCTACATGATCAGAGAGCTCCTCTATGTCTCTTTTCATGTAGTCCAGGGAGGTACGTCTCAGGTCATTCACACCAGCATGTACAATGACTGAGTCATATTTATATTTGCTTTGGAGTGACCTGAGTGCTTGCGTTATGTGTCGGATCCTAGCACCCAACAGGAAGCTCACCATGACCTTCTCTTTATTCAGCCTGGTGAGCGGGATGTCAGTGTGTATGACAATAGAGTCACCTATAACAAGAGTATCAGGTGTGTTATTCAGCCTTAAGGGCTGTGGCTGCTTGGCACACTGACTTTGTGGGTTTGTGTGTTTTGTTTTGAGGTAGCGTTTGCTTGGATGTCTGCTTTGGAGGTCTCTGTTGCTTAGGTAGATTTGTATTTAGAGCCTCCGAGTATGTTTTTGTGTATTTATGTGTTTGGTTCGCTGATGTGGTGGGACTATGTGATACTGGAATTGTGTTGTGTGAGGTTACCTTCTCCTCCTGACTGGTTACACTAGTTTTGAGATGAGAGAGCTCAGCCTCCAGTTTGGCTAAATAGTTGCATCTCTCACATATATTTGAACCTGTTTGGAGGTAGAGAGAGTTGTCCGTGTACATGAGACAGTTGTAACATTGCCTCAAAATTCCCAGATTCACCAGCTGGACTGGAGAGAAAACCATTGACTGGCCTTTGGATATGCTAGAGTAACAGGGAAACTGAATTTAAGATGGACCAATAGAGGACAGGGTAATCGTAGAGAGTATAAGAGTAAGTAGTGCTTATGGTTTAATAGTGCTAACTTGTAGGATTACTTAATTGGACCAGTGGAGGGCCTTAGAATGAGAATATGGTGTTTAAATTGAGAGATAGAGCAGTTCTAAGGGAAAAAGTGAAGAGCAGACTTTGTGGAGCCAGGACTAGTTTAAACCCAATTAGGCAGCGCTGCCTGTTGTTGCGCTATGCTCAAAAATGCGCAAAACCGCGCAAAAGAGGGTTTTAAGAGAGGAAAATGAAGGAGTTTTGGAATTGACCCAAAATGGCCAATAAAACTACAGTTTCAAGTCAGTAACCATTCCCACAGGGGCAGGCAGGCTGCTCAATGTTTTTCACTGCCACTGATCAACAAAGAGACTTTCCTTTAGCCCAAGCAAAAATTGGCCTCACAGAAACTTACAAACAGTTCAAGAACAGCAAGCCTGTAACTGAACTTTTTTAAATCTCAGAAAAGTGGGAAAAAAGCAAGATTTTTTTTTGTTTTTTTGTTTTTTCAGAGATAGCAGAGGTTAACAAGTATCAACAAGTTATAACAGTGCAGTAAATGACCCCACACAAGAGGGCTAGGCCAAAGACAGATAAAATGCAAGTTTTGAGAAAAAAACGATTTTAAAAATAAGTGCAAACAGGAAATTTTCATACTGCAATATAGGACTAGAAACATAGGCACTAATATAAAATATATACCTTCCGATTTTTATGACAAATTGGTTTAGTATTCACTCAGATATCTTAAAATCATAATTTTGTCTATAGTCTGTATGCTATACTAAACTCTAGATCTTATTCCTAACATATATCAGAAGTATGGCATCCCGTCTATAGTTAGAAACCTCACTGAAAACATACCAATCAAAACTGGCCTACATTTGACACAGCCCCATTACTAATTAAATTTTTTTTATTCAACCTTTTAAACTATATATAATATAAGACCTCAGTGAAAACAATACTAATGAACAAAATGGTCATACCTTAGCAAATATGATAAATTACTGCAATAATTTAGTATAATAATCTCCTGGTTATAGGTCTAAACTGAGCTTGGATAAATTCTACATATTCTACAGCTGCTGCCTGTATTTAAAAAATAAAATGTGAATATATGCATACATTATAAAATAATGTACAATTTGTATAGCTATGTGTGAACTTGATCAACTATATTAATTATAAAGTCCATGTAATATGTGATCATATGTTATATTACACACACACACACATGCGTATATGTGTTTTTGCATGTGTTTGTGCATTATATTGCACATATTTTACCATGCAAGTATTCTAACTGCCTGTGCAAGTGTATATAATGTGGAACTTTCTCCCTGGAAACATCCTAAAAGGGGGCTGTTCTCAGTTGGATTTTCCTAATAATCTTAGGCAAATAAGTAAGTATGCATCTCTTTCAGCTTTTCCTGGTTAGGGGTCACCACAGCAGAGCACCGGTCTGCAGATTGATTGGCAGTGGAGATTGTACGGTGTCAAGTTGCCAGCCCAGCACCCAACCTTCAGAGAAGGCACACGCACCTACCTGCATGTCTTTAATACTCACTGGACCACAGGGAGGACATGCACACTCTGCACAGAAGGCGACACAGCTGATAATTGAACCAGAGAACCTCTTGCTATGAGGCAACAGTACCAACCACCACGGACTGTCAAATAAGCAAGTAAGGAAATAAATGAATCTTCCCTAGCAGACAGCTTACTAACATGAATGCAGATCACCTAAACACTACCATTAATTGAAATAGCACACTGCTCCCACACTAGTAGATATTGCTGAAAAAAGGCCTACATGGTCATTTTTCACTGTGTGCATGTCATGCTGTGATGCACACATGGTCATGAATACTTCTAGATTCAGTAAAGTCTATGTAGCAGGGTGCATTCATGTGCAAATATGGTAAATACTGTGGCATGCTAATTACAGTATAAGTAGCTGAACTGTATGCTATTCAGGCAAACCAGCATGGTGGAGTGATTCAACAAGCTATAAAGCAACTGTGCATACTCCATGCTGGTTTCCCTGTGTATTTGAAAACTTTTCAATTACAGCCACAGAAAGGAGTCCACACAGAAAGAAGAGCAAGTAAAAGTTGTTAGATTTGTACAGAGCTGACCTTACCTTGTGACAGCAGGCACATAATTCCAGTTCTATACAGGGTGAAATCAACAAAAGGAATCAGCAATAGCAACATATCCTTTTTAAGTGTCATGACATAAATGCAGCTTTGCTCCCACACCCCAAATGAAGAATACACTTGTAACTAATGCAGACAGCTAAAAGTGTAAACCCAGTGAAATAGACTATTCACAGTGGCATGTAAGCATACGCAGTATGTAAGAGAGTAACAAGAGCATCGTATCCTTGTTGGTGCCATAGCAGTAAGTCACCTTTGCTCCCCCCCCTAAAAGAACAGACTATGCTTGCTTGTGCCATAATAGTAACTGAGCTTTGTACCCGCCAAAAGGGCAGTGTACCCTTGTTCATGCCATAACAGTAACTCACCTATGCTCCCCCCAAAAACAGTATATGCTTGGTTATGCCATCCAACCTGGCCTTCAGTTGCTGACAACTACATATCATATTACTCCTAGTTAACATCCTCACACATTTTAAGGCCAATGATATGGAATGACTTACACACTGCATGTCCCACTACTGGAAAGATAAGTGATGAATTACCAAGAATCACAGCCATGTAAGACAGAGCTGTATATTTGCAAGCATAATCATAACAGGTTGTGTGATCACTAAGAGCACTATGTGCAAATATAATAAAGATAATTAAATGTACAAATAGCTGATGCTTTCATAGCAGTGTACATTTTGCTGCAGTTGGTTGTGTAAAGAATGACTTCACTTCTTTGCTGCAAAGCAGTTTGTGTGGCAAGGAGGAATAAGGCATCCATCCTGTTTTCTGAAGCTGTATTGGTGTGACAGTTCAAATCCCGAACTATGTAGAAATATCTAGCATGTACTATCATTTTCTACTGTGTATGTCATTCATTGCTTTTCCTCATTTCACATAGGTCTCCCTATTTTTTTCCTGTCTTATTTTTCTTGTTTTTAATTCCACTTTTTGTGTGATGTGCCACGTAGTGCAGTCAGTGGAACCAGAGAACAAAAAAATTTCAAGTTTGGCTGTGATTATCTGGTTTGCATGAAGTGCAGCACTGTAGAAACGAGGAAAACTGGACCACCTAGGAAGCAGACAGCCAAAAATAGATACCAGACATATTCAATTAATGGTCTTGGCCATTTCAAAAACCCAGCCTGGAGTACAGATGGTAGTGGGTTCTAGTACAGAGTTTACAACCTTTGTTTTACTGCTGTGACATTGCAGCAATGAAGTGCAACATAGACAACTGTTTTCTCAACCTTCTGGTGCAACAGGTGTAATTGTAGGACTACCATACACAAGGTCCTGATTTCAAATACAGCATATTCCACACACTATTACTTTTATTGATTTAGTAATCTATGTATTATCACATTTATGGTCAATGTATGAGTGCGGGTATACTGTGTACTATAGTCCTGCAAATGTATTCCTGCTGTCTAGAATGGCATGGTCTTCACTTTTGCCAACAATACATATACAACTACCTGTACATGCAATAACCCTGAAATTGCATTGCTTGCCACTGTTGTGCTCTGCTTACTATCAAGTACACAAGGTGCTGATAACCAGCAGGTAAATGTTAGATGCTCAATACTAATGGTCAGATGTTAGCAATGTGGCTTGTGTTTGTGCACTGCTTACCTACGCACATGTGTATCACGCATGCATATGCACTTTGCTAACTATTGCACAAACCTGCTACTTACCTCACTATGGAAATGTTTATATTATGTTGTATTATTTCTGTTTACTGTCCATTTCCTGTGTATGACATGAAATTACACATGTAACCATTACAAACTGAGGGGTCTATCTAACAGTATGTCACATATTTACAATACATCTATCTCCTGCCACCCCCCCCAAGCACTTCTACCCAGATGTCTCAGTACTTATTCCACACATATGTCAAACACAGTACAAAATATAATATCAAATGTTGTGTGCTATGCAATGCACTTCAATCTGGTAACATGCAGAACAACAACTACTGACCCATACACCTAAAGCATAAACACTTATCTGCAAGGCTAGGGAAGGAATCAGCATAGACCATATCCACAGTGACTTAAGTAGCCTTCAATGCACCTGACCCTACCCATTTTGTTTTTGTCAAGAATACATCTTGCTTATTGAACCTTGTGGACTTTTTGGATACTGACCCTAGAGATGTGGATGAGGGATAACAGGACATACCACCTGTGTTGACTTATCCAAGGCCTTTGACACTATCCCCCATTCATGTATCATAGTGAAGATCTCCCATGTGGGAATTAAGCCATACAGCAGTACAGAGATAGGCAACTGTCTCACTGACATAACACACACTCTCAATGTTGGGGACAGCACCTGCACCAGTAGAACACCACAAGGATCTGTGCTGGACCCTCAACTGTTTGCAAACTACTTCCATAAATCACAGGCAATGGTAGATGACCTGTGGTTTACCAAGTCTGCAGATGGCTGTATACAGTCTCCCAATGATGGTAACATATTACAAAGGAGCTGCCACACACAAATGATTGTTGCCAAACCCATGGACTGAAACTAAAAGTATATAATTGTCCCCTTCGGCAATAAAGTATCCCTGCTAGTTATGAGATACATAGTACTCCTCTAAGCTGAAATACAATGTTGTGAGACTTGGGAACACATGTTGATAGCAATCTACACTTTCATCACTATGACATACATGACATACATGGATGTACTTTCCCCTGCTTACTCCCCATTGCACCACTGTCCTATCATCCCCATTTCTTTCCTTTAAAGCAATATTGCATGATGACGTGCACCATGCAACAACATACAGCAGTGGTTATGCAAAAAGCAGTTAAAAGTATTAGACAATGCTGTATTAATGATAAAGCATAGATACACATTTCCATAGTGTGGCAACCAGTGGGACTGTGCACATGTAAGCAGTGCACAAACTCGAGATGTATTGCTAAAGTAGAAAAGATTGTATTGAGTCTCTAAAATATGCATGATAATTGACTCTGTGGCAACAGGTGCTCATACCTTGTTGCTGGAGGCAGATGTTACTATGTTCAAATACAGGTGTAGGTCATACTTTTACTAGTGTCTATGATACTTTTTGTGAAAAACTGAAAGGCTGCCAGTCTAACTAGACAGAATTTTGTAGATAATTCTATGTCATTGTAAATATTAATATAATCCACAGGCTGTTTTACAAATGTAAGAAAACTAAATGTAAGAAAAACTGTGTTATATGTTCTGAACTTCAAAAATGTTACCACAGTGCACCCTGCTGGAAGAAAGCAGGTAAAGTAAATAATTTTATGACTGTTTGATCTCAAAGCTCGGAGACAAGATGTCTGGATGAAGGAATTCCTTCTATTGTTTTGAGACCAGAGTTAATTTCTAGATTTTATATGTATAATGCCTTTTATTGCTGTGGCTTCCTGACCAGGTGCAAGGTTACTAAGAAATGTAAATTTAGAGTTTCTGGTAGCCTGGGAACCAGAAAAGTGGCAAGAATGATGTAATCTAACATGGGTCAGCAGTGATGTATTATCAATTTAAGAGATCTCAGAGAGAAAGAGATAGCATTTTGCATTTGTCTTCAGAACTGACAACATCACCAGCACTTGCTTGCTCTGCATGTAAGTAGGATCTTAGACTTTAGTATTTCTCTTAGAAATAGATAGAAAATAGTACGATTAGGCTAACTGTTTTCTATATTTATGTCAGACTATCCTACAGTATTGTTTTAAAGTTCATGTGTCTGAACTCTTGACTAGCACTGTGTTGAATTGAGAAGATTTGTCTTGCATTTTTATTATTTATTATTAAATATGTTTAACCCCTTCAACTGTGGCTGTTTTGCACAGAGATAATTTAAGCTCTAGAATACTTGCATATATTTAGTGATACTGTACTAAGCCACTCCAATAGCCTTAAAAGTTCTGGTCACACTTACTAATTTGATAACAGTATTATTACACAGCAAAATTGATCGCCCTTTGGGAAGAGCCTTATGGTAGCTGATAAGTAGGGGTTCTGGTGGCAGTGGATTACTACCTTATAGCCTGGCAGAAAGGGCATACCTAGTGAACCTATGCCAGCCTTTTCCAGAAGTGTCTGTGTGTTTGTATATAAATCATGTCTCAAAGTGTGTGTGTGTGTGTGCGTGTGTGTGTGTGTGTGTGTGTGTGTGTGTGTGTGTGTGTGTGTGTGTGTGTGTGTGTGTGTGTGTGTGTGTGTCAGCTGCTTGGGCAGGGACATGAAGCACTGGTTGGCCAGAGGGAGTGCTTGGAGGACTTGGGTTGGAACCTTGACTAAGGACTCTATAGCTGTGCCAGTGGGGAGTCTTATTGGGGATCTGGAGAGAAAGGGAGAAACCAGACCCAAACTGACTGTGATCTCTGTGTGCTCTGAAGAGAAATTGTACTTTACTGTGTGTGTACTTGTTATACTCCCAATGTGCACGTCCATCACTGGTGTTAGCGGTAAGGATTGAGGCTCCTTGATTACTGGGCCAGTGCATGGGCATCACACTTTTAAATACATTTACATATATTGCTGCCATTCACCATTGCTTCACTTTAGTGAGTGAATTGCACTATTGTGCAATAAGTCTTTAAAGAAAATAAATGGGGAATATAGGTAAGTGGTGAAATAGGGAGCAAGCAGGGGGAAAACAAAGTGATAGCATGGCCAGAATGTGCAGAGTGAGGTAGGAAAGAACCATAACTATCCATTTCTTCAACAGTAAAAAATGAACACGTGCAGAATATTAGCTGAATTTGTCACCTCTGGAGAGAGGGGTGACCACAACAGTACATTTTGTATAGCCAATTGGACTGAATTAAGTGAGTGTGTCAAAAAGACTCACACATGAAATGGAGAGCTATGTATGGAACAAATGTTTTTTTTTTTTTTTTGTGGGACAAGTGCCCATTTTTTTTGAGAGAGAGTGGAATGTTGGGGAAGGGAAATAGGTATGTCAGGGTCATATAGGTTGGGTAGGTGATCAAGCAATCACAGACCGGAAATACAAGACAAGATACAGGGATGGTGAAGTACAGATGAAGCTGGTGAACACCATGGTTGGGGTGAGGGTGGGGACATTGAGAACCCATGGACATCAAGCTGGGTGACAGTGAAAACAGAGTCCTCACCCACAGGACTGTCATCACTGTTTCCTCACTGCACTGATGGCTGCAGTGCTTGATGTCTGCATCTCCTGCTAATATTCTGTACAAAGATGGACAGCAGGCACTCCATTCATCATAGGTGTGCACCAATAGTGCAGCACACAATCCTACTCACTGGTGAAAGACACAAGAGGTTGGTGATCACCATGGTTGGGGTGAGGGTGGTGAATTGAGAATCCATGGGCATCAAGCTGGGTGACAGAGAGAATCGAGTCCTCACCCTCTGGACTGACATCACTGTCACCTCGCTCTGCCAATGGTTGCAGTGCCTGATATTTGCATCTCCTCCTGGTATTCTGTACAATGATGAAGAGCAGGTACTCCCTCCAGTGTAGACATACACCAACTGTGCAGTGCACAACCCTACTCACCAACGTTGGCAGTTTGACACTGGTGATAAAAATGACCACCTCTGCCATTGCTCCCAGAGGGAACCACTGGCCTATCCTGTGGGGCAGAACTACCTGAGGGGCAAGGTAGTGCAGGGGTGCTGCCAGGTTGCGTGCCAGACATCCTTGGCCTTGGTGCTGTAGTCAGTGGAGTGGGAGCAGTAGGATCCTGTGTGCCAAGCGTACCCCACTGTGCTGTGGAAAAAAAAAGAGAAGTTAAGGGTTGGGGTGAGAGAAAAAAAGGGTAACATTAGTAACTTCATATGAGACATACAATGCATTGATGCGATTATTTAAATCTATTCTGTTACCTTTACTTGGAAGACTGCCAGCTCCTAAGTAATAACTTGTTTTCCTTTTAAGACTACCCACCTCATAACAAATCCACACTATACTACAGATTGCAGAAAGCAATCCTTTTATGTGTGCATATATTGTACATATGCATGTTCCAATTATACTGATTACAGATTAAAGCAGGCCATTTGTGCCACTGGTACAGATGCCTGAAGATACATTTCAGCACTGATGAAAACTTAACAGTATTATATAGTTGTGGAGTGTGGTTTTTGAACCCACAGCTTTTGACTACTCTCTAATACTGTACTGTTGTTTTGGCTTACAGATGAATTCATGCATAGCTTACTTTTACAGTTTACAGATACATGTTCACTTTTATTTTAGAATATGGAACTGCTAACTTTGTGCTACAGACTAATGCATGCTTACTTGCTTTTACAGTTGAGGTGTGCACTCTCATTTTGATACAAATGTATAAAAAACAAAAAAGCTGTTTTTAACTTTTAATGCTACAGTAACAGTACTGTTATGCTGCATATATAGCACATTATTCTCTCATCTGGGCAATCTAGGTGCATGGGTTGTCACATTCAGGTCTCTCTCTGTGGTACCTGTGGGAAAAACAGAAGAGAATACCATTACGAATACCAGTCCTGACTATACTCAGCTTTTAACTCTTACAAGTAATCTCTGTTATTGATACTTACACATCTTTGGGGTGCTCCCAATCCTACATTCCTTGATCCATTGGTCAAGTGTATCCCTCTTCTTCCTCTGGAGGTCATTGAAATGGTGTCTACATTGTTCACCAGTGCAGAGGATATTGATAGCACTGGTCACAACCAGGCCAAGACTATCCCATGCCTCTGACTGTCCTCTGATGTGTAATAGTCCCTCTGCAATAGCCTGGGCCCATGTTCCTTCACTAGGAGTTCAACAAACACTTTGGACTCCTGGACACTCCATCTTTGAGCACAAAATCTTGATCCCTCACCATGCACACCTGCCATGCCCACCATGGATCAGGACCAGTGTAGAATGCTATTTTCCAATGAATTGCAGTTATTGTGTTTACTGGGAGTGTACACACACTTTGAAAGTGTTGCATGATGCTTACCATTGTACAAGAATGTTGCTAAGCATTGCACACATTCAAACCACTTTAAACTCCGAAACAAGTGAAAAAATAACACGGCCGGACTTGCAAATCACCGGTTTTTAATACTTGTTTTAAACGCTCAACAATAAAAATACGTTTTTCGTCCCGTTTGAATGCAGGACTTCTTCAGAAACTAAACAAGTTTAAAATTCAAAGACTGGTTTTTATACATCCTTTTAAAAAAAATGCGCCAATTTCCTGAAATTACTTTACTGTATATGCCTTTAAAAGTAAAGTAATTTCAGGAAATTGGCACATTTTTTTAAAAGGATGTATAAAACCAGTCTTTGAATTTTAAACTTGTTTAGTTTCTGAAGAAGTCCTGCATTCAAACGGGACGAAAAACGTATTTTTATTGTTGCGCATTTAAAACAAGTATTAAAAAACGGTGCATTGCACACATTCAAGCACCACATTTGTGCAATGTTAAACTGAGCAAATGTAAAAGTATTTGAAAGTGTTACATACACCAGTATTGGAACCCAGTACCATCTAGCCCAAAAAAGGAATGGATCAATACATTAATACATGGTTTCACAGACTCAGTTGAGTAGCAGATGTATTTTAGAGACTGAATAGCAACTGGCAGACAGCTTCTGTTGCGTACACCTGCTACTTAACTGATTCTGTGGCAGCAGGTATTAATGCAATGATGCATTCCTTTTTGCATCTCTCTCTCTCTCTCTCTCTATATATATATATATATATATATATATATATATAGATATATATATATCCACAATCACCGAACACACTTTAATGAAAGTGCTTTCACCCAAAAAGTGCTTTCGTTAAAGTGTAAAAAAAAACAAAACAATAAATCTACTTTTATGCAGGGCAGCAAGTCCCCCAACCCCCTACTTTAATATTCTCACTCCAAGATTGCACTACAGTGAGGAAAGGGGAATATTCCTTTATCCACACCGAAGTACGATCTCTGCAACAGTCTTTCCCCCATGTCTCCCTCTAGCTGCAGGCATACTTCCACAAAAGTGCTTTTTCGGTAAAAGGCACTTTCGCAGAAGTATGCCCGGCTGTTTGTGCTTTGGAGAAAAGTTCCTTCAGGGATCAGTACCGATTGCATACATATATATATATATATATATATATATATATATATATATATATTTTTTTTTTTTTCTTAGATATCTATATTGCAATTACAAGTCAGATTGACACATGACAATTCTGCAATGTGAGATATCACTGAATATGTAGCTGAATGTACTTGTGTAAAAACAAAGAAAAAATAAGTGTAACGCACATTAAGACACAATATGTGACAACATGACAAAGGATTATTTTTCCTGACAATGTGCCTAAGATAAGCATTTTATCTAGTTGCATACATGTGACAAGTGGGGAGTAAGACATGGTTGACACCTTATAATTTTATCTACCTGGTCATAAAAAGAGTACATGAAAGAACTTCTGGGACTCTTTGATATAGCAGCAGATATTCCTTTTATCATATACTTTTAATATGTTTATATTTATCATAGAAATGGGTGGGCCTGTGGTTATATTATAATGCATTGCCTTCTTTCTTTGCTTGAGACTGTGTTGTGTTGTCTCCAATACAAAAGGTACATGTAATAGAATAATGTTAAAAATTGTTAAATAATAAACTCTAAACATCTTTTAAAAAGCATCAATTATGTCTCAGAGTCTCATTCTTACCGATGCCTTTCATGCACTGCACAATATAATGTAGACAATAAACTATTAAAGAACACTTGCCACCAGGCTTCTTTCTGCCATTCTGTATCAGATATCCACATGACAAATTGAGTTGGCTTTGAATAACGAATCACCAGTGTTGATTACATCTGACTTGTGGTGGCAGCCTTATTTATGTTTCAACAAAAAAGTATGGGGTCATACTTTATGATATTTCTAAGCCTTTCCCTGCTATAAGATGTTAATATTTGTTCTGAATACTGGAATCAGTTAGCCAGACATTTCAAGAAATGGATGAGAATTGTAAATGAAAGTCAAACAGTAAAAAAGGTATTTGACAACCCCCTCAGTCTAGTAAACCTAATATGAAAAAGCCATGGAATGAATTATGAAAATGATAAACAAGGACATTTGCAACCTACAGACACTGGACCCATCCTGATTTGGCTTTGTTAAGGGAATGTTTTACCTACTTAACCTGGTAGAATTCTTTGAGAGGGTCACCGTGGCAATGAATGGAGGTAAAACAATGCATGCTGCATTATCTTGACCTGGCCAAGGCAGTCAATACAATATCTCACTCAGGCATTGTTGACAAGCTCTCTGAGCTAGACATAAATCTCTACATAACTCAATGGATTGCTAGCTGGCTCACAAACAAGACCCATGAAGTCAGGTTAGTTGATACCACCTCTACCAAGAGAATGGTCACAAGTGGAGTACCCTAGAGCTCAGTGCTGGCCCCACATCTTTTTGACATATACTTCTCAAAAGTCAAGGCTAGTGGTCAAGGCCTCTGGCTCTCTGAGTCTGCAGATGGCTGTAAACTGTGAGCTATTATAGATTCCCCCCAAGACTCTAAAATCTTGCAAGAGGGTTTGACATGGACAAATGACTGGCACCAAAGCCATGGCCTAAAACTCAATAAACCTAAAAAGATAATTAATAACTCCCTTTAAGATGCATTTTAGAAGTGTAGTTGATGAATTCAGATCTCATCTAGTATCCCACCTATTCCTTTTAACAAATTATGTCTTTATCCAAAGAGTCAGTATACATATATGCATACATACATACATACATACATACAAATATTTCAAGCACAGCCATTAATGCCCTTCTAGCTTGCCAATATACCAAAACACTTGGTCCCATAGTGGGTATCCAGACTATTCTTAAAATATCTAAACTAGTACTTGCTTTAATGTAATTTCATAGTCTATTCCCTGGATCAGCTACTCTGTCAGGGAACCAATTAGTGCATTTTTCATTCCTATAGAATATTTTATACAGGTTGTCTGATGACTCTCTAGCACTTTTTGATAACCCCAAACATTCCCAGAGGTAGTTGTCTCTAAATGTCTATATACCTGAATAAGATCTCCTCTTAGATATCTATAAGAGGCACTGTACAAGTTCAGATATTTTAGTCTTTCACAACTTAAATTTTTAAATTCATGGATGCCCGTGCTATAGTTCCACTGTACTCTTTCCAGTTTACTCATGCTTGTTTTCTTATAGGGTTCCCATATTGTTATCCCATACTAAAGTTTGGGTCTAATATAACTAACAAACAATGACTTCATAATTTTTGATTTTCTGGACTTTATAAATATTTTTATACAACCTATAGTTCTATAACTATCATTAATCAATTGGTTGATATGATTAGAAAACCTCATAGCTGGATCTGCTCTACCAGAATACCCAGGTCCTTAAATGAGTCTACAGTTTCAATCACTGTATGCTGTATTAAGATGTCTCCTTTCAGTTTATGTCTCCTAAATCTCATATGCTTGTTTTTTTATGTATTTATCAGCGTATTATTCCCCTGTGTCCAAATGGTCAATTTAGTCATGTTATTTGCAGACATGCCTTATTTGTAACACATGTAATCAGTTTACCCGATTTCAGGTCATCTGCATATAGACTGTAGAATACCTCAGATGAAAAAGTTAGGTCTGAAAGATACACCCCCAGATTCACCAAGCTCTGCATGGCATGCAGGAATACTGCAGGAGCTCCTGGAGGCAATATGTCCATTGTGCGATCCAGGAATAAGCCTCAGGGACGTGCACGAACGATCCTGCACTATTCCTCCATGGACACAGCTCCTGTATGCAAATTAAAACCATGCAAATGAGGTGAATTTGTGATCCAGGAAGCTGTCAGCCGGCCGTGCAGGACTAGTGTAGTGTGTAGAAATGTACTCGGTTAGTAACCGAGTGCATTTCTGCAAACTACAAAACGGAACCATGACAACTCCAAATAAAGGGTGTATAGTATGTGTAAAGCATGTCAAAGGCCAAATATATGGCCAGTGGCATGGAAAATTGTAAGCAAAAAAAAAAACTTTTATTTTTTTTTTAGCCAATTTCAGCTGTTTAAGTGCAGGGCAGCGGTGCTCAAAAAGGATCGGGCAGAAAATAAAAAAAAAAAAAAACTGAAATAAGCATTTTAACCAAATTCACTAGTTTACCATTATACACAATGGCAGGCAGAAGACAACATGGCCAATGAATAGTGGTTGCTAAGGGGGAAGGCTCAGTGCAGGACCTGTAACTATGCATTAGCAGGCAAACTTATGCAAATGAGGGGAATGATACTGAATCCCAGATTTCCACCAATGGTAGCCAGCACCCAACAGTTTAAGTGCAGGAATACCATGGTGCAAGCCTAAGAGTTAGCTGACATCATAGGGGGATCAAGCATACTGTAAGTTTATTGGAGCCCTGTAGTTCAGGTTTGCCCTTAGCTTAGCAGAGATAAGCAAGGGGGTGTGTTTGAGACTGCCTAGCACTCTTTACATTGCCTAAATGGATGTGCATAATGCGCACCATGTTTTAAAGGGAAAAAAAAAGTAAACCAGGAAATAGCAGCTCCGTGCACATCTGAGCACTTTGTTTGCATGGCACACCCATGGGCTTAAACAAGAAGGCAATGGGAAGGAAAAACTGCAGTAGGAAGGTAATCTAGAAGAGCTAGTATAGCTGGCAGGTGAAATGTATCAGAATCAGTGAATTACACAGGCAGCAGCCCAGTCCAGCATACCACTATAAACTATACAAACACCTTTCCCTTTGTTTTTTCCCACAAACTCTACACCACCGGTGTACACAAGTGGGGACATTTTAACAAACCAAAGCAACAAAATGATGGGGGCTGCAGCAGCTATCATACATCAACATGTGGAAGAGGCTGAAGGTGGTGAGGATGAGAATGCTGATGACCAACCCACAGTGAGGAGAAGGAGAAGAGTGTACAGACTCAGGGTAACCTACCAGGGGCTAAATGAGCTGGAGATAGTGGAGTGCTATAGGGTGGACAGGGACCTCCAACAGCAAATTGTTGAGCTGTGCCGGCCATGCCTTACACACAGAACCAACAGAGGGGAACCCATCCCAGTGAATACCAAGGTATATGTAGACCTAAGAATACTAGCCACTGGTACCTTCCAAAGGCCAACTGGGGATATCATGGGGATCTCACAAGCATCAGCTCCAGGGTACTCCACCAGTTCCTGGATGCGATGTCAGCACATGCCAGTGAGCACATATATTTCCCCAACTCCCGTGAGGCATTGGCCAGCAATATGCATCTCTTCCACCAAATTGCAGAATACCCTGATGTAGTGGGTGATATAGACTGCAGGCTCATATGCATCAAAACACCACCCAGTGAGCGGGGTAGAGTCTACATCAACCGCAAGGGCTTCCCCTCCATCAACTGCCAGGTCATGTGCGATGCCCAGAGCATTATAATGAATGTGTGTGCTGGCTGCCCTGAAAGCTATCACAACTCCCACATCTGGCATCTAATGCAGCTGTACCAGAGATTTGCAAATGGGGACATCCCTTACGGTCATTTAGTGGGGGATGTTGGTTATGCACTGGAGCCGTAGCTGATAACTCTCATCAGAAATGCACACACACCTGAACATGAACTCCATAATGAGGCACATGCACAGTCCAGAATCATAATAGAGCATGTGTTTGGGATGCTCAAATTACAGTTCCACTGCCTGGACACATCTGGTGGAGCCTTACAGTACTTACCAGCTACATGTACCCAAATTGTCATAGTATGTGCCATGCTACACAATATAATCCTGCGGAAACAGTTGCAGCAGGAACAGCTTGGGGCAGGGCCATGCAGCCCCCAACCATTGCCAAGGCCTGCACAGGCACAGAGTGACTCAGAGGAGAAACAACCTGAGCTTATCCAAGTAGGCAGAAGTAGGCATGCCCAGTATATGCCAAAGAGGCAATGCATAGCACATACACTGACATGGTAGGGACCCAGGGAATGACACCTCTCTCTGACTCGCACATACAGTAAAAGGGATGCCATACATGACACTACCTGTGCTTAACCATGCATAGGGAGTGTACTATGTGCATCCGACAAAGTCAGCCCTCCAGCACCATCTTCAATACTGGCACAGCCACAAGGTAAGTCACTCTCCCTACCAATTGCCGAATGGAGTAGTATGTGTTGTTACTTATATCTATGGTATGGATGTGAGTATGCAAGGGAATCGGGTGGTAGAATGGAATGCCAGCAGATAATAGACACCTATATGGCAGCATGAGATCTGTAACAAATACTGGTGTCACCACAGTAGTAAGTACTAGACAAGGTGACAAAACTCACTTGCTGGGCCACATGTCTGTCCATAGGACACACACATGCTAGACAGGGAGGCTCACATATCCAACAACAGTCTCAGCCAGCAAGACAGGTGTAACAGGTGTAGACAAACACAAACAAAGGCTGTGCTAAGGCCTGTGATTGATGGCTATGGGGAACAGCCCCCCCAAAGACTTACACAGACAACAGGTCAGGCAGTGGGATGTTAGTTATGAAAATAAGAAGTCAAAAACTGAAATGTAGGTCAATCAAACCTAAGACCTGTAGTACACTGATATGCCTCTAGTCAGCATGATAGGTTAGAATACAGAATTAAATGGAGTACCTGACATACCAGTACAGTCATAGCAAATGTGTACAAGTGTCAGGTGTGCCCTCCCATCCTACATAGAAATGTAAAAACAGTCAGGTGTGCCCCCCAATCCTGTGTAGAAATGTAGTAACAGTCAGATATGCCCCCCCCCATCCAATGTAGAAATGAAGCAACATGTATGTGTAGGTATAATAACAGTGGAACACAGATGATCTGAGCTGGCCAAGGTAGCAGGATAGATTGTAGCATGTGTACAATATGCTGGTCTGCGTGTGTTAGGTTGGTGTGTGTCGTATATCGTGTGAGAGTGGTCAGTATGTATGCATGATGAGGTTTGTCCTGGTGGCCATTGCCCAGTACTGCCAATGACAGAGCCAAGTTCTCACAACTGCAATGTCAAGAACAATGCTTCCCAGTATAACACATTCCAGCAGTAAGCCATAGTACATGTTTGGAAGTAATATTTGTCACCATCTGAAAGACAGACATGGCATGAATGTCGGCCCAGATATACAAGCAGTATACAGGGGGAAGTACCCCAGGCAGACAGTGTATAATATGTAACTGTCAAATGGACACACCCTTGGAATTGTACATACAGGTTTGCAGCACATTATCTGGGCTTGTAGTAGGGAATACCAATGTCATCTGGCCAAATACTGGCAGACCACAAAGGTAATAGGAATGATGTATTGAGAAACAGCCAATGTCTCTGTACAAGCCAGCATAAGTGAAATGCCCATTGCATATCTGTGAGTCAGACGCAAGTAGTGTCCATAGCACACATGCACCCAGCTCACCCCACCACCATCCACAGGTACCTCTCTGGTCTTATCCCTGCTGTTCGGAATGAGTACAATATGACCCCCCCCACCTGTGTATGGCAATATCGAAAGAATGCAGCATGCAGAGCAGGTGTCCCATGCAGGTGTGTCCCTAGCTGTAAGCAGCACCCTGCCAGCATACACACCACTGGATCAATACTGACAGAGAGTATTGGCATGAACACCTTGCACACCTACCCTGTCACCCCAGAGGAATATAGTGTGTCGCAGTCTGGGACTGTAAGAGTGACAGAATGGAAAGGCCTGCTACAGCTGGCCTGCATCACTGCCAAATGGCATACAGTCCTCAGCCAAAGGCCTGTGTCTCACCCATACTGCCAATGTATGTTATGTCGTGAACTCCCAAATAACAACATAACACAGTCCACGGAACCCAAATGGAAGGCCATGTGGACAAATCCCAGTAACACGTCCACCATGTCCTACTGCATGAACTGTGGACCAACACAAAATTACTGCTGGAATGAAGTGATAACTATTGGGAACTTATCAGATAATGTTTGCATAATGTTTGGAAGAGGATAGAATAATAGAAGGGGGTAGGAGCATGGGCAGCATGGAGTGTGTGAAGTCTGAAACTCAGTTGTGTGCACATACTATTCCTGGCTGCAAACACAATAATGGGTGGCTACAAACCTGCTTGTAAACCACAATGTGTAGGCGTAATGTTCAGAAGTATGACCCTCCCTCTGGGTAACCTGGGTGAATCTGTACAGCTGTGAGGTATGGCCACAGCAGGATATGGCCATACTGTTACATCAATGGATGTACAAGCATGGGATCCTCTGCCACCACTGTACCAAGGTGCTGAACCATTTACACAGACCCAGCAGCAAATGTCTGCAGCTTCCATTCCAGAATGGCATGATTGTGCAAGAATATGTAGGCTGTTGACCACATTACTGGACATAGCTGCATTTCATGTGTTCCCAAGGACATCACTGCAAGCAAATATGTCTACCTGACAGTACTCGATGACATAAAACATCACAGTGTATAACAGCACATATGTCTGAATATCTCTGCTAACACCAGGACCATGTAGCAGAAGCAGCACAGACACAATTACCTACAGTAACCCACTATCCTTTGCCCATGTTGACCCAATATTGTCAACTGATCTACAGATATCCTGCAGAAACAGTTTGCTAGCTGTAGGTGTAGAACACAAAATTCTGCACTGGAGTACAATCTACCTGGAATGGATTCACACATTCAATACAGAAGGTCATACTGGGCATGCTCCCACACTTAGAGAAATGAAGGCCATGTCAGACAACAAAATGCTGAAAGGTCATACTGGGCATGCTCACACACTTGAAGAAATGAAGCCCATGTCTGTCAACAACAGTGGACCATACATATCTGACAGTCGCAGATGTTAGTGCATACACTCCTCTGTATGCACCAGTCATGCTTTGCAAACAAACTGGATAGTAATACACACATATATCCAAGGACAACACACTATAATAGGCCAAAAGTACACATACATAGATGTGTGGAAGTGAGTGACAGTAACAAAGAGCCTTCCATCATGAGGTATGTCCCACCCATCACACATCCAATTCGCTAAAACCACACGATGTGCAAATGTCAATCACCGTAGACATTTGCCTCTGGAATCCCTCAGCACCATAGTGTCTGTGGTGCTAGTGCTAACTGTGCAACATGACTGTACAAGTCAGTAGTCATTTAGCAGTTGTATACACGAACCTGTGGAATATAAACATGTGTGTGCCTGAGTGTGGTGTGTCTGCCACTAGATGAATGGGTTATGGCCCATGCACACACACTGCACTCCCCATTGCCCTACTATGGCAAGCCTGTGGATGCCTTCACCTTGAAATACACCTCTGAGGAAGTAGTAGCCCAGTAATCTCTATGACGTGTCCTATAACTGCGTAATGCTGTAGTGTGATCTACAAGTTACGTAGGGATTCTATTCCCAGACATAGCAAGTGTGGATGTTTGTGTGTGTGTATGTTTGTTTGTCTGTGTAGAGAGCAATGCTTTTGAGGCCATTCATTGTCACTACAACCTCCATTGCCCTTCTTTGCAAGCCTGCTGATGTCATTTACATTGAAATGTACCTTTGGGAAAGGAGTAGCCCAGTAATCTCCTGAGTTTGTGTGTGTGTCTGTCATTCGTATCCTGTGTGGAGGTGGCTGTGAGTGTGTAACAAGTGGACTCGTTGTGGAGCGGGTTTTGCAAATTTCTCATATGGTGGGCCTATTATATGTCACAATGTCCACCTTACAAGGATAACAGATGTCAAACAGCAGAGAGGCTGGGGTTGACAATCCATACCCCTACATGTGACATCAAGGCCTGGCGAACAATTTAGGCAACCCTTGTATTACCCAGAGAACACTCTCAACCCATGTCTCATACACAAACACACTCGGCTAGGCAACAACCACTTTGTTGGTAGTTCCCTGCATATTGCCCACAGATAGTAACCATGGTGTGATTGCAGTGGACTACAGAGAGCATGGCACCCTGTCCCATCACTACAATAGGCATATAAGTGCATACAGTGCTACTACACTATGCTTCCCACTGGACACCTGCAACAACTGTATTGCCATCAAATGTAACCCACAAAGGACATACCATGCCTTAAACATATGCCCTGTATGTGTGAAGTCTTATGTTTTTTTTGTGTGACTCACAGATCACCTATCCTAGAACTACAGAAGCATAGTCTGAGGATTGCAGTCAGTACATGGTGCCAGCTATGAGAGTTACTGACTTCATATCCCTCATAGGACATATGTCACAACAAACCCTGTTACAACATTATGTATGAAGCTATCACAGCAACATGCTAATACTGGCCCAGTGTTTTTGGCTCCAGCCACAAGTCTGTCAACCTTTCTACATATGTCATGCAGTAAGAGGTGCATATGCTCTGTACACCATTATTTATTGACATTATACCTGATAACAAGCCAGTCAGATATCAGACTGCTAGATATGTTATGTATAGTAGGGCTCATTTCCGAGCACATAACCTGGGCATTCTGCAGTTGTGTGTACAGTAGTGTGGCCCGTGTACTTATGGTGATTGTCAACAGTATGTGTATTGGGAATACATACCTTGGCCTGTGTACAGAATGCGGTATATGTCATTGTTCTTGGTCCTGTTCTATCTGATGTTACATGCTGCTCCAGCGTATGGTACCCTATCGGCTCACATGTTTGTAGGGCCAAACACACACATGTCCCATACCACAAACAGGCATTGGACCACACTGAGTCATGAACCAGTTTATGTAGGGTTAGTGTGTGAATGGCACATATGAGGATGGTGTTGATCAGACAGTCCATATAGTGTCATATTAAGCTTGCGTAACATATGTGGCTGTGGATGTGTTCACATTGGTTGCGGCAATGCACTTTCTCACAGTTGTCTGTTGCTCTGTGCTGTGACATGCCTGTAGAGGGTGCTATATTTGCAGGTACATGTGTATACCCCCATACAACATGTAGGCCAGTGTTGTGGCAGTCTGCTTGTAGTTTGCACAGTGCTTTGTTACATGCCTAGCAGCTTAGTGTAATTACCCAGTGTGATGTTATGTCCAAATATTTCCAAAACAAACTGCTGCCAGGCCACCATAACTGTTGTGTATTTCTGACAAAGCAGTGGGGTTCTGTACAGATGTATGTCACTTACTACTGGGTAGTATGTGGCCATTTGACCTCTGCACCACCAGTTATTATGTGTCAGGACAGACAGGCGTGTGAGAATGCATAAACTGTGCGGGCACATGTAGTTCAATATTTACATGATATACCCATGTACATGGCTGTTAACATTCACATTGTCAGGCTTGGTCCACATGTCTCGCATGAAAGGGATCTGTGTATACCTTTGGACTGACCAGAGAGTGCCAGACTGTCCACATATATTGGTCATATCTCTGCAGTAGTCCACAGGATCATTACTGTGCTATCAGTGGTACTGTACTATGATGTCCTTAGGATGTCTGTCAGTAACCGATGGCGTACATGTCAATAGCAGATGTAACCTCCCACACACAACATGTCTGTTAAGACAACCCCTGTTACACTAGCAACAGTCCACATATATACCTGCAATACATTAATGACATTCCCTTGCACTAAGAGGTTGAGATTACTGGTGCCGAGGTAGGACTCCACTCTATGTTCTGGACATATGGTAAACAAATATCTATATACATATATAAATATATATATATATATATCCATATATCTACATACATATATGGATATATCTATCTATCTATATATATATATATATATATATATATATATATATATATATATATATATATATGCAAACACACATATATATATATATATATATATATATATATATATATATATATATATATATATACAAACACATATATATATATATATAAAGATATATATGTCTACACATATACAGATATATATATATATATATATATATATATATATATATATATATATATATATATATATATATATATATATATATATATATATATATACACACACACATACAGTTATGGATATCTACATATATAGCGACATAAATAGGTATATCTGTACATATATGATGTATATATATATATATCTATATATATATATATATATATATATGTGTGTGTGTGTGTGTGTGTGTGTGTGTGTGTATGTACATGTAGACATATATCTATATATGTATATGTATATATCCATATCCTTGTCATGTGTAAACATTACTGTTGTGTATATTGCAGCCCCCAGGTTTAACTTCAGGAACCTTGTTGTTGCCACTTGTGTAGTAGCCACTGAGCACCCGATCACTTTGGGTCCCCCCCACTTGTGTGAGCAAGGAATCCTCTCACTGCAGCTAAAAGCAAAGAAAACTCTAACCAACAATCATCCAAAAAATAGACTGCAGTCCCAGGTTTAACTCTAGGAACCTTGTTGTTGCCACTTGTGTAGTGTAAGTGCCAACGTTTGTGACTACTGTTATGCCTTGTTAAAATGTGTTACAGTCAGCTACAGTGCATACCCCAGAGGCAACAGCTGCAAATCTTCTTCCTCTTAGCCCACCCCCATCCCTTTCATCTGTTTCACTGTTGATAATTTGTTTTATGTTAAGGTATTGATTGTTATTTACAGTTGCTGTGGGTGCAGCCCTGCTCCATTCGCTACCCTAACACCCCCATTCCCACCCACTCCCCATATCATTTCCTTTATACCTAACCAGCTGTTTCCTCCTACCCAAACACTCCTCCCCTGCCTGTTCCTTACAAACACTCTAGCCTACTTCCTGCCTCCAACATAGAATCCCTACCTCCTCCACCACCTCTCTATACACACCACCCTATAACCATTAACTATTACCTATAATTAATATATTTAACTGCAGTAAATACACATATCTGAACGTAGTACAAATAAATTGACAATATATAATTCCCATTCACCTTATCCATATTCAATAACATCATTACAGATAAAGTAGCAAGTACCCCTTCCCCGTATTTGCTAACTCACTATTTCTGCTACCCTCTCTTAACTAGAGGATGCCAATTACTTGACCAATACTTCTTGGGCATACTGCAGCACCCTAACACATGAAATGATAGCTCTTGCACTGGCCATACTCTCCATCACTTTTCTGTAGCTGTATACCCAGCATTACCTAATGCTTATATAGCTCCTAAGTCCCTAACATCACTTCAACTTGTAGCTACAGACAACTCCCATTAGTAAGTCTTACACTCTCATCCACCTATCACTTCAAATCTCTTGCACCTCTTAACAACAAACTCCCACATACACCTAATACTGCACCTTTAATACAACACCTATCTCACTCATTCATAGATAGTACCCTTGCATGTAACACATTCTTTCTGAAACTAGATAACATGGGTTACACATATCCAACCCAACTACTTAAAACATCATTCTACCTATTAATAATCTTCACCCTACTCCAACTTTCCATCCTGTCCTCCTACCACACTCAGCATCATAACCACACCCTATACCCTTGGCAAACTGATTCCACAGCCAACAGCACCAAACTAAAAAACTTCCCTATATGACCATGTGACCTTACCTCCCCCCTGCCCTTCTCTTACTCGTGCATTAAACTGAAAATCACAACTAACCTCCTCTCTTCTCAAAGAAAATTAAAATAATTCACAAATTGACCAAACCCTATCTACATCTACTCCATAAACTCACTTGCAGTGGTGATATACATCCCAATCCAGGACCCAAAACATCAATCAGCCCAAACTTAAATCAGCTAAATCCCCTACACCACAGACCTACCTCAGCTCTCCTCTTCTTAAACATTAATGTAAGAAGTATACTTAACAAAATTCATGACCTTCATGCCCTACTAGCTCTATACAAACCAGATATTGCTGTGTTAACTGAAACATGGCTCAAACCACAACATCACAATAATGAGATTACTGCCCCGGGTTACAACATTATCCGAAGAGACAAATCAGAGAAAAAGGGCAGAGGTGATGCAATATTATTCCAAAATCATCTTACCTTAGAACAACTAGATTACAATCCTCATGAATTCAAAGACGTAGAACTAATCCTTGTCAAATTAAAAATAAGTTCCAACAAACATATAATTATTGCAGGTGGCTATATACCACCAGACAATAACATCACTGTAATGGAAAATCTGCTGAATTGGACCTCCAACTCCCTTCCACATGAAACTATACTATTAGGAGACTTCAATATTGACTGGCTTCACTGCTCCAGCCATAACCCGTCTGCCTTCATAAACCTCCACAGGTTTACCCAAACTATAACCACCCCCACTCGAATTGACAAAACTTCCAAATCCCAGCCCATCTTAGACTGGATCCTGGTATCTGACCCTGCACTTGCACAGCAATCTGGTTGTCTTCCAGATACCCTAAGCGACCATCATCCAACCTACCTAATTAGGAACAGATCCCAAACCATCAACCAACTTATCCTCAGAGTAATTAGAAACAAAAAAAACTTTATAGCTACTGATCTCATCAATACTCTAAAAAGCTGTAACTGGACCTCCCTAAAACATCTACCTCTAGAGGATGCCGTTGAGTACTTTAACACAACCTTCATAAAAATCTTAAACCATCATGCACTCCATAGAACCATTAGAATAAAAACTAACTATGCCCCATGGCTAAGAAAGGATACTAAAACTATAATGGAAGAAAGGGACAAGGCCTTTATTCAATATCAGAAAAACAAAACCACTACTTTGATACAAAACTATGTAGAGCTCCATAACAAAGCCAAAAAACAAATCAAACTAGACAAATCCAGCTACTATACAAGCATGCAAAAAAAATATGCTCACAACCCACAAAAATTCTGGTCCTCAATAAATGGTATACTGCATCTAGGAAAGTCCATGACTCCAACCCCTGTGCTTCCAAATAAGCATGAAAACTTTCCTACTCAGTTTAACAAATTATTTACCGAAACAGTCCAGACCCTTGCCAATGCCCAAAATAGTACTAGCAGCCCCACACCAATAACTACCCCAACCCACCCCAATATACAAAACAATAGCCCCAGTTTTCACCTCCACTCTGTATCCACTAGATCAATATCTAAACTCCTTGGTAAACTTAAACCAACCACTCTAGCAGCTGATAAGCTGCCTGCAGGCTTCCTTCATATCTCAGCTGAAGCTATAGCCTATTCTGACTCCATTCTCATAAACAGATCTCTCTCAGAATGCAAAGTCCCCACCTCATGGAAAACATCATATATAATTCCACTGCACAAAGGAGGCAACTCTTTAGAGCTCACCAACTATTGCCCAATAGCAATCCTATCACCTTTATCCAAAATATTAGAAAGAGTTGTTCATACTCAACTAATACAGTACCTCCAGAAAAACAACCTACTCTCCATATCCCAGCATGGCTTTAGACCTTCCCATAGCACCACGACAGCACTACTATCATTCACCAACATAGTTAACCACCACAGAAAGAAGGGTCTATTTGTTTCTTCCATATTCTTAGACCTATCAAAAGCCTTTGACATGGTAAACCACAGTCTGCTTCTTGATACCCTATACACACTAAATATAAGTCCCTCCTCTATATCATGGTTCAACAGCTACGTATCTGCCCATCAGCAAGCAGTCCTATGGGAGGACCAATTGTCCTCCCTGTTACCAGTAACCACAGGAGTCCCTCAAGGATCCATCCTTGGCCCATTGCTGTTCTCTCTATTTACAAATCAGATCTTTCCATCCTCTCCCACTGCCTCAATAGTACAATATGCAGATGACACTACAATCATATGTGCTGCCGCTACCCTTAGTGAACTGCAAACCCTTACCCAGAATAACTTCACCCTAGCCAAAACTTAGTTCACTAACATCAAACTTTTTCTTAATCCCAAAAAACAAACTAATTATTTTCAGCCCTGGCAGAGCTCCTCCCCTAAATAATAATTTCACCATCAGCACCAAAGAAAACATTCAAATCAGTCCAACCACACACACTAAACTGCTTGGCATAGAAATGGACAATAACCTGAGGTTCGACATCCACATAGCACAAACCATTAAGAAAGTTAATAAAAAACTTGGTCTCCTCTACAGGAATAAACAGTTTATGACAAAACACACCAAAGTAACCATCGCAAGGACTCATCTTCTATCCACCCTCCTCTATGCCTCTCCCATCTTGACCGATCTCCGCCAAACTGATCTAAATAAAATGGAATCTTGCTACAACAAGATTGCCAAGTTTGCTACTGAAGCCTCATATAGGTCCCACCACTGTCTATCCCTTAAGCAACTCAACTGGCTTGAGTTGCCTCATACACTTCTACTCAATCACCTCTCTATAGCACAAAACTCTACTACCTACCTGAGATACTCCAGCACTTCAGCACCTAATTCAGCCCCATGTTCCCTCTAGAGCCTAAAGACCTACTAACCAGAACCTCATAACTGTCATCAAACATAAAAATGAAGTTGTTAAGTCCTTCTTTGCCAACACCATTGCCAAAACCTGGAGCACACTACCAAACAAAATAACTTCTACCACCTCCTTTAGTCAGTTCAAAAAACTCCTGAAAACCCACTATCTAAGTAACTGGTTATGCTCATGCCACTCACCAGGCTAATCCATACCAAGAGAATTTGTCAGGGAACAGCAATGTATAAACAGTTTCTCCCCTGAAAGCTTCCAACCCCTTAAAGATTTACCTTAAAAAACTTATAACAGAAAAATAAATAAATAATGTACCTCTGATTGTCTATTGTCATCATCTTCTTTCGGCTGTTCCCATTAGGGGTCGCCACAACAGATCACCTTTTTCCATTTCTTCCTGTCCTCTGCATCTTGCTCTGTCACACCAACCACCTGCATGTTCTCTCTCACCACATCCATAAACCTTAACTTAGGCCTTCCTCTTTTCCTGTTACCTGGTAGAGTCATCCTTAGCATCTTTTTCCCAATATACTCAGCATCCCTCCTCAGCACATGCCCAAACCAACGTAATCTTGCCTCTCTGGCTTTGTCTCCAAACATTCCAACCTGGGCTGACCCTCTAACATACTTATTCCTAATCCTGTCCACCCTCGTCACACTCAGTGCAAATCTTAACATCTTTAACTCTGCTACATCCAGCTCAAATTCCTGCCTTTTTGTCAATGCCACTGTCTCCAACCCATATAACATAGCTGGTCTCACTACCCTCTTGTAGACCTTCTCTTTCAGTCTTACAGGTACTCGTCTGTCACAAATCACTCCTGACACTCTTCTCCACCCACTCCATCCTGCCTGTACTCTCTTCTTCACCTCTCTTCCACACTCACCGTTACTCTGAACTATTGACCCCAAGTATTTAAACTCATCGACCTTTGCCACCTCTACTCCTTGCATCCTCACCATTCCTCTATCCTCCCTCTCATTCACACACATATATTCTGTCTTAGTCCTGCTGACCTTCATTCCTCTTCTCTCTAGAGCATATCTCCATCTCTCCAGGGTCTCCTCCACCTGTTCCCTACTCTCACTACAGATCACAATGTCATCTGCAAACATCATAGTCCACGGGGACTCCTGTCTGATCTCGTCTGTCAACCTGTCCATCACCATTCTGATTGTCTACTGTAAGAAATGTTAATCACTGGCATGATGTCCTGTTGTGCGTATATATACTATATGTATGTTTGTTAATCACCAGCATGTTATCCTGCCATGTATATATGCCATATGTATGTATGTTCTACTTCTTTTTACTCTCATGTAATGTATTCTAATGTGGAGCTTTTCTCCCAGGGCCACCGCTGAAAATGGACCTGTGTCCAGTCAGACTTTCCCGGTAAACAAATGTAAAATAAAAATAAAAAATAAAAATAAAAAATAAATGCCTTCCCAGATGTATCACACCATATGTATCTAAGAATAATAAACTTGTATAAACAAACTTTAGAAATACAAAAAGAGTGCTCAGCAGCCAGTATAGTCACAAAGTCTTAACGCAATTTTATTAAAACAAAGAATAAATAGCGTTTTCGCTACTGCCATTAAAACAAAGAATAAATAGCGTTTTCGCTACTGTACACCATATGTATCTGATATGTGTATATTTAGATATAACAACATATGTGATGCAACAGTAATATCACTAACATGTACTATACAATTGTAGAAGTCACAGTGATTGTTCAATACTATTCAATATGTCTACTGACAGATGTATTGGAAATACAACTGCATTTACAGCTGTCATGGCGTAGTGGTTAACTGTTCTGACTATAATATACAGTGTCTTGGGTTCAAGACCTACAAGGGCTGTTTATTTTGTTGCTGGGCAAAACAAGGGTCGTTGGATACAGAGTGATTAAGGCACTTTTAAGCAGTTGTAATTGGGTTTGCGCTGAGCTAAGCACTGCTAACTTCTGGTTACAGTTTCTTATACTCAGCTTCTAAATTGTTTAACCTGTGTAGGCATTGCTTACCTCCATGCAAACAAGCTTAAACCCGCTTACTGCTGCTTAAAAGTGCTTACTCCCGCTTACCCCTTCACTAATTTCTTTAAAAGAAATGAAAAAGGGTTGATAGGAAAGTGGTGAAAAAAGGCACAAAGAGGGAAATACATTAGGGAAAATAGCTAGGGATATGCAGGACAGGTGTAGGTAAGGTCCATAGCTACCCATTTCTTCTACAGCAACAACTGTGCATGTACACTGAATTTGGAGATAGATTTGGACACTCAAACCCCTGAAAGATGGGTGAGAACAACAATAATATGTTGTGAAGCCAACTAGATGAGATTACATGTGTCCAGTGGACACATGTGCGAAATGGACAGATATGGATGGGAATAGATTATTTTTTGGGATCAGATTGCCCTTTTTTTCAGGTGAGTGTGGGATGTTGGGGAGGGATAGTAGGTATATTTGGGCAGGTAGGTTGAGTAGGATAACAGACAAGACAGACAAGACAGCATATGTGGGTGGTATATGACACATGTGGGGGGTAAACACCTTGATGGGGATAGATGTTTGGAAATCAGAAGCCCATGAGGCCCCTAGTGGAAACAGTTGGACTGAGGTCCCCACCCATGAGCATTCACCACTGCACCTTCACAGCCCCAAAGGTGGCTGTGTTGGGGGCTGTGTAGGAGGGCCAAGCCAACCCTCTAGTTGTGACATGCGGTCCTCAATCTGGCATAGCAGATCTCCAAACTCCCTGTAGTGCTCGCTATGCACCACACCCCAGACCTGGTGATGGGTGATAGTGTCCTGTTAGAGCCCGCTCTGGGGAGGGTGGTTAAGCCCCATCCCCTAAGGCAGTTCCACCTGAAGGTGATGCAGGACCAGTGGATGAAGAGGTTCTGGGGTTGGCTCCAGACGTGCTGGTGCCTGAGGCCATGGCCAGATGAAGTGGGACAGGTGGGTCTGCTGGGACTGGCCTTCGGAAACTTGCTATGGTGTTTCAATTTTACAACATATATGGGTTAGCAATAGTCAACACATTCCAGGATTAGGTATAACAGCATGCATTGATATTCCCATTAACCACAAACACCAGATATGGAACAGTTGCATAGCAAATAAAATACATGCATATATGGAACCACAGTGGCCATTACAACAGCATGCAAGTACATTGATGGCAGCATGCCACCAATGTGGGAGTATTTCAACATGGCACATGCATAGAAATAAATTTAAATAATTAACAAACAATAGGACATATGTCCCAACAGTAGATTTAATGCAGCACATACCAATTGAGTTGTGTATTTAGTTTATTGTTGCAGATATTGTTTGGGAAAAGAAAGATGTCAAATAACAACTAGTATATTCCTGTAGTTCTCATTACTTTCCTAGTCAGTGCTGTAATATGTACCTTACAGGTATTAGTACAATACCCTATGGCCTTAGTTTGGACAGTGGTATGGATTTAAACAACTATATGCATGAACTGAGTTTTACCTGCAGTATACACCTCTTACCTGGTATACCTGTAGAGGTATTGTTTGTTAAGACTACCTAACTGTTTCTACACATATTTCCAAATTACAGGTTGATGTTATGCACATACCTGTCCATCTCTTATTGCACACACTGTGGGCATGTCTTGACTACATGCAGTTGAACCGGAACATATTTTGACTATTGCCCTCTTAAACGTTTGGCGAATTGTACAATGACAGGTTTGTTTTCACTGACATTTTCCAAATAGGTACAGGCCTGAGAGTCAATTATATGACATAAAATGCTGCCTACATGCCAGAGATTAGTACTCTGATATACCAGTATGACAGGGTAACAACCAGCAGATATGGGCCCAATAACTGGACATTCTGGACAATTCCGTACACTTGTGTGGTATAATTCTGCATTTAGCTTACTACCACTCCCAGGATTCAAACCATGGCTGTGTCTGCTAAAAATAAAACAGTGTCCATCACAGTTGAGTGTGCTATATAGATATTGCTGTGTATCTCCTCTCTGCTTTCTGTCTATAATTCTCCTGTGGTTTCACACTCTGACTGTAATTACAACAGTCTTATACAGGAGTTCCTGGACAGTTTTATTATGTAGCACAGTGTGGGTGACAGTGATGAGTAATACCTTATTATTCAGAGCAACTGCAACACTAACAATGCCATACAATACCAGAGTAAACAGTATCAGTACAGGATATCAATCTTTTATTTCTAGGCAATGTTTGTTAGCACTACCTGAATGTTGCCACACATATTACCAAATTCCACTTTAGTATTATGCACATATGTCTCACTCTGTTACTGCACACACTATGGTCATAGCTTGATAACATGGGGGTGGAGATGGGACATACTTGGCTTATTACTCTCATAACATTTTGGGGTGTTGCTAGAGTGACAAGTTTGTTCTTATAGATGTCTGACAATCAGTTGTATTTCTTATTTGCTGCCTAATTGTCTGGGATCATCCCACTGATTTGCCAGGGGGAAAGAGTGACAGGCAGCAGATGTGGGCCAATTTACTGGACATTCTGGACATGTCTGTACAGTTATGGGGTATGATTCTGCATACAGCCTACTACCACTCCCAGAATTCGAACCATGGCTGTGTTTGTTAAAAATACAACAGTTCATGTCTCAGTTTAGTGTGCTATTTGGATTATGTTGTCTGCATTTCACTGTTTTCTGTGTAAGTCTCTCTCAGTTGTACTATATGACCACTTGTGATTACAACAGTCATATACAGACATTCCCACACATTTTATTTATGTAGCACAGTGTGGGTAACAGTGCTTAATACAACAGTACTATCAAGAGATTGTAACTCTACATTACCATATGATACCAGAGTAAACACATGCAGTCCAGCAGTTAGACCTTTATTGTCAGGCTATTATGCTTTTATTTACATACAACCTATACGAGACTCTTCCTGCCATATTCTCTGGTGTATGCAGTACATGCCGTAAACAATACAGGTTTTATACAGACGATTAACTTACTATTACTTTTAGATTTATTTCCTATGACAGTACATGCAAGAGTATTACTAACCTGCCTCGCGTCGCAACCGCTGCAATCTACAGGCATGGGCTTCCTGGTTTGTAGCCTGCTCGTCTGCCACTATGAAAGACATAAGAGGAATATTTAGCCATACCTATCCATAATATACATGAGCTGGCAATTATTAAACAGGTAGTGGACTGATACTTACACATGGCTGGGACATACCCTGTCCTCCTAGCCTCTTGGATCCAAGAGATCCCCCTTTCTCCACTTCATGTCAGCATAGTGATGCCTGTCCTGCTCACCAGTTCGGGGTATGCCAGTGGCATTGGTGAGGTCACAGGTGAGATGGTTCCAGGCTTCTGCTTTGTATTGGGAACCCTGGTACTGGCCCTGCAGCAGTCTCTGGTCATGGTCTTTCACAAGGAGTCCTGCCATGACTCTAGACTCCTGGATGCCTCAGCACTGTGTCCGAAAGCGCATACCCTCTCCCATACCAGTCATAGTGCCTACAAGAGGAAGCTGCAACCAGCTATGAGTTGCATTTCCACCTGTTGGGTTTAAATAGGGCAGATTTCCCACACTTTGCTGTGATTGGACGGTTTTGTAAATGCTACGCTATGGCCAAACCTGCTTGCCTAAGGTTGCCATTGCTTAAAGGGGTATACCAATGGGCAAACTGAGTTAGCTGGCCTACACATTGCTTACACCTAGTAAGCTGGACTGTGCAATGTTTAGCATTGCTTAATATTTAATTTGCATACTGTTTGCTTTTTGGCATTGATTTATTATTCATTACATGTTATAAATATGTGTTTGGTATCCATGAATCATGTGTACATACACTATATGGGGTCCTTGTGTTTATTAGGGGATTTCAACACTTTATTAGAAAGACACCTTACATCTGGGCTAAATGCAGTACTCCAATTCACATATTTGTGTTATGTAGTAGGTTATACAACATAAAACTGTATATAGATTCCTTTCACATGTTCAGTTTGATTTTTCTATACTGAGGATCTGTTTGGTGATACCGCAATCATATGTACTGCTGTGATGGCTTAGTGGTTAACTACTGTGACTATAATGTGCAGGATCTTGGGTTCAAGACCTGCAAAGGCTGTTTATTTTATTTCTGGCCAGAACAGCAGCTGTTGCATACAGAGTGATTAAGGCACTTTTAAGTAATTGTAAGCAGGTTTGCATGCTTTTGCTCGAAGGTAAGCAAAGGTATCCTCTGGTTAAATATGCTTACAGAGAGTTAGCTTCAATATTGCTTAACCTGTGTGCACATTGCTTACCCCCATGCAAATGGGCTTAAACTCACTTACTATTGCTTAAATATAATTACTCTTGCTTAATAGTGCTTACTCCCGCTTAACCCCACACTAATTTAGAAAGTAATGTCAAATGGTTCTTGGGAGGTGGCAGATTTGAAAACTCTATGGATTTATCATTCATTACATATTGCACCTTCAATTTGCATCCCTGATTAATGTGAACATATACTGTATGGGGCACTTGTGATTATCTGTGGATTTTACCTTATGACAATGACACCTCACATCTGCATTTAATGCAGTACTCCAGTTCACAAATATATGTTATTTAGTAAGTTATGCAACAAAAATATTGTTCATAAAGTGATTTGACATGGAAAATGGAATGTACTGGAGTGAGGCTCGTACCGGAAATGATTGCTCATAAGGTGAATGCTCTGTCCACTACACTATTGCAGTACTGCTTCATTTGCATATATCATGATTTTTATCCTCTTGTGCCATTTAAGCTGCATTAAACGTAGTTAAGTGATAGGCAAACCTGCGCACCTATGGTTAAATTTATTTGTTTCAAAAAAAAAAAAAAAAAAAACAGCTTGTTTATATTTTATATTTTAACTATTGCTCTTATAAACTTGAGGGGATGTTGCTAGGGGTATGTGGACACCTATGAGTGTTCTCGCTCATTCTTATTCCTAAACTGCTGTTCTTCATTGCAGGGGCGTGTATATTCTGAGAGTTCTGCTCTCAGACACACCCCCTGCACTTGTACACACACCATGTCCATTTAGGAGCACAGGCAGTTCATCTTCATTAATATGCCTGGCACGCTGCTGTCCTGCTCCTAATCGGCCGCTTCTGTGCAGGACTAAGCTAGTCCTGCATGGAAGTATAGTGAATCCAGGAGGACAGTCTAAACAATAAGGGCCTAGGACAGAGCCTGTGGGATACCCTGACTGTAACTAAGGATTTCACATGTCCATTTGCTATATGATACTTGCCATGTCCTATTTGTAAGCCATGCAGTTATCTGTCTTATCAAGAGTACATCAGTACCTAGATGTTCTATTTTATTGATCAGTGTTTTGTGTATGACCCTGTCAAATGCTGAAGTTAAATCTGTATAAATTACATCGCAGCACAATTTTTCTTTCATAGCTGTTAATATATTGGTATAAAACATCATGTTACAGGTTTTAATATATCTATTTTCAACACAAACATGCTGATATATGGTTTCAAGTCCCAACCTATCCAGTTCAGACAATAACTTATTAGATATTACCTTCTCCACTGTTTTACCACAACATGAAAGTAGACTTAAGGGTCTATATGACTCTGGGTTTGTCCTACTCCCCTTTCCCTTAATGACAGGTTTAATAAGCACATGTATCCAATCTTGAGGAATCTCTCCATATTTATATGACCTAGTGAATAACAGATATAATGGTACTGTAAGTTCTTACTAAAGTATTATCAGGTCATTGTTACTAATTTCCTCTCCACCCTGTGCTTTGTTTGGATGTAGTTTGTGGAGTTTTTTTTCAATATAATCTATTTGGTCCCAGTTTCTGAGGTTACCTGGATGTCACTAGGACAACTTATCACCCCTTTTGTGGAGCCAAACTGTTTTGCATAAGATTTTGTAAATATATCTATAATCTGTTCTGAGAATAAATTTTAGAATCTGCACACAGTTTATCAATTTGTATGTCTTTAGTCCTTCCACATCTATGTATCTGTAAAAAGGTTTCCTATTATGCTCAATATCTTAATGTAAATTTTCTTCATATTTTTATTGCGATTGTCTTACACTATGGTTAATCTGTTTGTCCCCTTCTTTATTTCAGTTTTCAAAGTTGCAGTTTGACCTCTCTTCCATTTCTTATATTTTTTTGTCTCTCACATTAATCAGATGTCTTGTTCTTATGGAAATATATCCCCCTGATGTTGTCTGCCTAGATCCTGATTTTAAACATGTTTTTGATTTTTTGCACTCAAACAATTTCTCTTTCAAAATTTTTCAAATTGCATCTGCAGTTTTCCACTAAACACCTCACTCCAGTTAGTTTTACATAGTGACTGTTTTGCTTCCATATAATTTGTAATTAACCTTCTGTGCATTAGTTTAGATTTCACTTTTGCAGAATTATCTAGCAACCAATTAACCTTCATAACTCCATGATCACTGCACATCAATGTTGGCAAATCTTGACTTGAAGTAATAGTAATTTCTTTAGAAACACAGTGTATAGTATGTTCTGTCCCCTAGTAGATTTTTTTTTTACAATTTGAAACAACTTTGTTCCTGAATATACATTGTGAATAATTTCCTTATTAATATTGTTGAATCAATATTATTCCAGTCTGTTTCTGGTAAATTTAAGTCCGCAGCTAATATTATTCTTCCCTCATGTGTTTCATGCAAGAAATGTATGAATTCCTCTAGGTCTTCTGCACTTGACTTTGGTGGTATATACGCTCCAACAATTGTTATATGTTCCAGGGTTGTATTTATTGTCACAGTTACAGTCTATAGTATTGGTTTTACCACTGAACATGTAATAATCATAGGTCTCATAACTATCTCTAATCCCTATCATAACACCTCTACCTGATTTTTTGTTAGAATGTCTCTTACCCTGATAGAACTGGTTTCCAGTCATTGTTCTTTAACCATGTTTGACAAACAATCCTAACATCAATGCAGTGGGATTGTAGCAAATTTTCCAATAAAAAAAAATGTATTATTAATGCACCTAGCATTAATAACCATCAGAGATGCATCAAATGTTGCTATCTGTGAACTGTTAAATTTTCAACCTAGAAAAAATCCTGCCTAGTGTTTGTCAAATATTGCAAAATATCTGCTGCAAAACTTCTCTTTCCTGATCTTGACAAGTGCACGCCATCCTATCTGAACACATGTCCAAAACTAGGCTTGGATGCTCTACACATTTCCACTATTTAAAACAGGACATTTTTTCCATGTAGGTATTTACCCCAAAAATATTTTCATTCATGGTGACCTGACTATCCTTTCTATATGTGATTTGTGAAAAATATGTCCTAATACCAGTACAAGCTATACAATCTAAGAGGGCTATCAGTTCCCTACTAACAGTCAGAGAATCCTTGCAGATGAGATAATTTGTACCAACATTAATAAAAACAGATTCGCACATCCTTACATTAAGGCATTCAAGTCTTGTCTCACATCTTCTATTTTTGCTTCTGGCAAGCATAACACTATTCAACGTTCATTATCTTCTCTGCAAACATAAGTAGCAGTTTGTCTAATAATTGAATCTCCAATTACAAGAATATCTTTGCTGACCAGCTCTGAGGAATCTTCAACTTCTTATACAATAATATATGCTCTATCAATTGTTACAAAGGATAGATCTCCGTCTCCATTAGTTATATTAATACCATTCATTTCATTGTGTATTAAATTCTTATCCAGCTGGCATTGTAAATCTATAGCTTGAGCCATGTAGTCAACATCTGTCTTGCTCTTTTTTTTCTTACAGTAATGTTCTTCAGTCTTTCCATGTTCAGTTTTGATTTCTTCCCTTTCACCTGGCCCTTGCTTCTTTTTCCTACCTTCTCTTTTGCAAAAATGATGCCTTTTTCTGTAGACTGAAGATTTTTAGAAGATAGAAAAATATTATAATTTCTGTAAACTGTCCATACTCTCTTCACTTTACCGACCTTAATCAATTTCTGTTTCTTCCTTGTTATTTGTGTGAACTTCTTCTTTTCTTTTGTTTTTTTTGTTTCCTTCTAAACAATCCGCATCCTTAGATTGTGGAATACTTGCATCCAGAATTCCAAAGTAATCAGGGGCATCATATTGTTTCATAGGGGTTGAATGATCTTTACAGACAATAGATGCATCATTTCCTAAATGTGTTCTATTTGTTCTTTGCCTAACATTATTTATCTCACTAGTCCAGTCATTAATACATGAAACAACACTTCTCCAAGCCATGCCAATTGCACAAGTGCAAACACCATTAAGTCTAGATTTACTTCTAACAATGGTAAGCAAATCAAGCAGCTTTTGACACAAGGAACACAGATCACCAGTGTTATCAGCTGTGACCTTTAAATATGTATAGCATTTATTACACTGTACAAGATATTTGTGCATTAGCAACTTATTAATTGCATACTCATAAGGAATCCATAGTCACACAAATGAATAAAATATTGTAAAAGAAAAGAATAACCAAAATCAGTGACCACAGAATTCAAAGAAAACTTAAATCAACTTCTATGACAAAAATCACACAAGCAATATACAACTAAATACTAAAGTACAGTAAAGTTGTTCTGACCATATAAGTTCTGCAAGCCAGACAAAAGCTGTAATTCCTTTATATAGCGCACTCACTATAGCTCGCAGTTGCACTTCTTTTTGACAGTAAAGATCAATAAATCACAAAGCAACTTAGGATTGTTTAGATATGCTCTGGACTGGATTTTCCTCTCTGCAGCCTGTGTGAATTTTTTGCTTCAATATGCAATGAATCTAAGGCATTTTAAGAAAGTAATTATTTGAGAAATGGCACACAATGTTGGACAAGGTTTTACGTGTTTACCAGTAGAAGGTATTTCTCAATATACTAATGTTCACAGGAAAGTGAAATGGTGGAGGGATTAGGAGTTGGGGAGGAAGAGGAAAGGGGCATGTAAAGAGTAGGACTGGTTTGAGTCTTCTACATAAGTTATAACAGCAAAGAAGACAGCTGACAAACACAAGTGGTTAATGGCATGTGATTAGTGTCATGTCATTCCTTTTTTGGGAAATTAGTAATATAGACCATCTTTAATGAGACAGTTTTTAAGATCTGATCTAAATGGTTTGAAGTGTTAAAACTCCTTGAGATAGGTTGGCAGGGATTCCCCTGAATGCTGGGTGCTAGTATTCAGAAGATGTGCTTAGTGTAATGGAGTTTGTTATTGGGTTGAGTTATATTTGATCAGATTCAGGAATTGATCAGATACTGGTGTTTGATTTAAAAAACATGAGATGACCAGCCAGTGGTGAGAAGGAGTTTTACTGAATGGGCAGATGACACCTCCTTTTCCTGGTTCACTTAATTCTCATATCAAGGGATTAAATGAGACATAGAACACTTACATAGGTGAATAAAGGATCAAGCTGGGTGATCAGATGGGACAGACTAGACGGTGGAACTAGTCAAAATCTGTGCAAAACAAATGGGTTCATCTTAAGAACTGATATTTGAAAATCACTTTTCAAACAGTCAGTTTAAGTGTGATTTATCAGGCAGAGACTGAAAGTTCATTCTACTGCTTAGTTGCTGACACTGAGATACATAGATGCCTAGGTGACTTTGAGTGGCTGTTGAGACTGAAAATAAGCATGAGCGTGGAAATAAACATAGTAAAGCTGACATAATCAACCGCTTTTATATAGCTAGATAAGTTATAGTGCCTTTATCACAAATCAATATATCTGGGCTGCAAAGTAATAAGGATATTGTAGAGAAATGTTCATCTAAGTACAATACGCTAATAAGCATCAATGTTTAATCTGCACTTCATTTAATGCTCCACTTAAAGATACAAGGTATAAAAATGGAAGTTGGCTTTTAGATTTTCACATGATTTCAGACACACCATTGTCCTATAACTCCATGCAAACAAAGAACAAATCTCCAAGTAGCTATAAGTTAACTCACATGGATATGATGTCATTGATGTCATCATAGGTAGAAGACCAATCAGTAAAACACCTCACGATAACTGAGGTATGGAGTTCTGAATCAGCTACTTTTTCAGATGGTATATTTATAAGGGAACAAACCTTTAAATCTCCTCATAACCCTCAGTCAGACAATATGATACAGGAGGATTGGTTGATACAAGCTCCAAAAACTGACGTGCTACAAAGTAACTTAAGCAATTCAGTATAGAAGCTGGCTAAATTCTAATCCAAACCATATAGGTCACTTATGGTGCTTTGTATTCATGAAATCTGAAATGCTGAGCTGTGGCATAAACTGTGTGGACTTCTGTATTAAAAGAGTTGTCAATCTTGTGAACAACGGAGACAGACTGTTGTGTATCACATTTTAAAAGGTAATTGTTGTAATGGAACAATCTTTAGAAATATTTCTAGATAATGAGTGCTCTTAAGCTTTCTAACAAATATAATGAAAACTAACTTGGTGTTTAGGGCAAAGTGCATGATTCAAAAAATATCCCTGAGCAGTTTAACACATTGTAGAACTGTGGAGTTAGACAACAGATAAAGAGGTTTATTTGCTTATTCAAGAAGCATTACCTTATTTCAAATATGTTTACTACCCCTATCATTAAGACCACCCTACCAAATAATTTTGTAATAAAAATAAATCAGAAAAATATGAATTGTTTAGTCTAGTTTTAGTTCACACTTCCATCAGTCACTATCTCTATTTTTTATATGAAGTTAGTATCACATCTAACTTGTTTTTATAGACAACTATTATATGTGTTTTAATTATTGAGGAATACCACATCAGAATTTTTTAAATATTCCTATTTCTTTATACCAATTGCACTTGCTACTAGTTAGTTAAACCTTAGTAATTAGTAAGAATATATGGCATGAGACTAGAAGGATTTGTTTCATGGAAACTCTATCATTTGAGATATGTTGCTAGTATGCTAGTGAATCAGGGAAATTATAATTCCTGCTTTTTGTAATGTAGTCAAACACATTTGTTTGACACAGTATGACTACAACAGTACAACGGACAGAATGCTCTTTAATGAGAGACATGCAAAAGTGAAAGATCATAGTGAGCAGACAAAGAACAGTTGGATGCAACCTACAATTTTGATGGGAGTCACATTGGGAGAGTTTGTTGCATGCAAGTTTTATCACTACTTGTACTGTTTTGCAGTTGTACATGTTGCTGATGTTTTTCTTCTAGTACTACCATGTCTGAGCCACAGTTATTGCATGGACCCTACAGTCTGTAATCAGTCTATAGATGATGTATACATATCATCGTATCCTGAATTTGATACAGTATATCAGGATATGTGGTTATCACAGACAGAATGACTTAACCTTATTTTAGAGAACGGGCAAACTGTACATCAGCGCCCTGACTGGAGCATTCTCAAGCAGGGTATTAATGTACAAGTAATGCCAGCTGAAAAATGCACCCGATGCTTCGTGGCATCATATCAAGCTGCTGTGGAGCTCAGACTGAGAAAACAGAAAGCTGCCATTATTTTATGCTCACTAAGCAGCAGTTCTCCTGTTTAGCGAGTACAAAATATATAAAAAGATAGAAAGAAAAACAAAAGTGTGTGTGTTTATGTCTGTGTGTGTGAGCATAAGTGTGTGTGACTGAATGTGAGAACAATCGAGCCATTATTTTACACTTGCTAAACAGGACTTTCACTGTTTAGTGAGTGTAAAATTTAAATATAAAAGAAAAAAGTGTGTGCATGTGTGTTTTTGTTTCTACACGTGTGTTTATGTTTCTGTCTGTGTGTGCTTGAAAGCGAGGTGTGTGTGAGTGAGATTGTGAAGAGTGAGAGCGATCCGACACTGGCAGAAGCAGCATTCAAGAGGTTTATGTTTAAGTACCTCTCTTCTATTTAATAAATGAATAAAACATAAAATAAAAGGGAGCAAAGGCTCAAACAGGAGCATATTCCTGTTTAAAAAATCATAATTTGGCTGCAATAGGGCTTGTGTTAGCATGCATTTTCTGAAGGGTAAAGATGTTTGAGTGGGGGTGGGGGGTGCTGCTGTGTGACAGAGGGAGAGACAGTGTTGGCAGCAGCAGATAAGAGATTTGTGTACCTCTCCACCTTTTACTTCAAGAAATGTGGATAAAGCCTGAATTAAAGGAGGAACAAAGGCACCAAAACAGGAACAGTTTAAAATAAAAAAAAATGAAAAAGTAAGTTAAATAATAGGATGGGCATTAACATGAATTTTCTGGGGGAAATAAAGTCTGAAAAAAAACCGTATGTCATTATTTAATGACTTCAATCCCCAAATGACTGACAAGAAGCCAATTTAGCAGTAAGGGGCAAAAAAAATAAAATAAAGCAAATATCTAGATATCTTTTAAAAATGATATATTTTGCATGTAAAATGCTTCTTCTGACATCATCTACATATACTACAGCAACTTAGAAACATTACGTGGAGGAAGTATTTTACATCCAAAATATATATAAAATAATATAGTAATAAAAGAAATATAAATAAGTAAGTAAAACACAATTTTACAGACAGCCCATTCTCTAAGCACAATAATGCCCTCCAGGGTGTGTGTTAATGTGTAATTAATGCCCTTCCATATGTAACACTCTTGGGCAGGCGTTAATTACACAATAACACATACCCTGCCAGGCATTATTGCTTGCATAATGGTATGACATCATTTGAATGTGTTGTTAATGAGTGAGAATGTTACTTGATACCAGTTTTAGCATTTTGCCAGTGTTCCTTGTTGTTTGATTGGTGGTTTCCTTTATACAAATCGTGCTACTCCACTGCTAACCACAAGTCTGTCCGATGGCGATGGTGATGCCTAGGGAGCCATGTATGCTTAACTGTGCCATCTTATTCTTTGATGTACACTATAATGACTTATCTATCAAAAGAATACTGTGGCATCCTTCATTCAGACAATTTGTACATTGGATGTTGCTAAAATGTATTGGTAACATGAAATGCAATAAAATGCAGTTCTGTACTCAAAGACATAAACTAGTAAATGTGATGTTTGTGGTCACATAAATGCAAAAAAAAACTGATGTGTCTTACTTTATAAAAGTGCAGATTGCAATCAGTCAACACTACGTTATCTGTATGAAGATGCAATATTGCTGACTGCTTTACATCCATTTAGACTGTGTTCACTGGATAGCCAGAGCTCTTGAAACGTGCATCAGTGACCTGCACATAAACAGTTGCCACATGTGAGAGTCCTTGAGCTGTCATGCCACTAATTCTTTATTGTAGGTAAATGTATTAAAGTTAGAGGAAGGCAGCCTATAAAATCCTCCAATGTACTGTTGCGCTGCAGTTTCTTTAACAGTGTGTTTAGAATCTCAAATATCAGAGGGAAGAAGGCAGATGTGTGACAGGTAGCAAACTTTAGTATTTTTGTCATGTGAAAGTAACAAGATAAAGCCTTTTGAGCCAATATTGATTTTACAAGTATGGTATTCTAGGATGGCATCAAGTAGACACTCCCCCAGATTTACTAATCTCCCATGCAGGACTAACCTAATCCTGCATGGAAGCAGCAGTTTAAGAGGAGGACGGCAGCGTGCATTGCATATTAATGAAGATGCGCTGCTGAGCTCCAAATCCCACATGGAGAATGGACAAGTGCAGGGGGCGTGTCTGAGAGCAGAGCCCTCAGAATGAACATGCCCCTGCAAAGTAAAACAGCAGAAACTGTAAATAAGTGAGTGAGTCCACTCATAGGTGTCCGCATATCCCCACCAACAGTTCCCCATGTGTACAACAGCAACAGGACATAAAACTAAAAAGAGGAAACCCCTTTATTTTTTTAAAACCCCGAGTACAGCTAACTGTAGGTGTGCGGGTGTGTCCATTGCTTAGCTATGGTTAAAGCAGCTGAAAAGGCTGAAGAGGATAACAAGGAATATATATGCAAATGAAGCAGCTCAACAATGCTGTAGTTGTTAGACAATCTGCCTAACAAACAGGCATTCCCAGTTTGAGTCCCACTGCAGCACATATCATTTTCCATGTGAAATATGTATATGAACATATTTTTGCATCTTTTTGCTGTATAGCCTACATAATAACATTCAAATGTGAACTGGAGTACTGCATTAAATGCACATGTGAAGTGTCAGTGTCATAAGCCTGGTTCAAGGCTCCCGAGAGCACACCAGCACTACCAGGTTATACCTCATATCATGCTTTTTGGCCCCAAAACTTGGACACAACCACAAAAGGAGGGGGAGTATCAATATTCATCAAAGATACCCACATCTCCAGGTTGGTGGCACAGCACGAAGCATCAGAGACTATCCATGTGCAACTAACAGTGGGTAAAACTGCCTTCCAGTTTATAGCCTGCTACAGACCACCCTCCCAAACCCAGGAACCCCACTCGGCTTTCCTGAGAACACTGGAAAATATGAAGGTCTCTCCAAACACCATTATATTGGGCGACTTCAACTACCCAAACATAGACTGGGTGCATTACTCTAGCTCCAACACCCTAGCCCAAAGGTTCCTAGAATTTATAAACTCACATGCTATGGAACAACTTGTTACCACTCCCACAAGAGGGGAAAACATACTGGACCTGATCATCACCAACATGGGGACTCTATGCTCCAGACCAGAAGTGTATCCCTCACTGGTAAGATCAGACCATAAACAAATCTCACTGGATATTCACATCCCAACCCCACCTCCTGCCCAGAAAACCACAGTGAAAAACTTCTCTAAAGCAAATTTCACACTCCTCAAAACCGAGGTGGAATCCTTCAAAGCCCCCGGGCCTGTGGAAAATACGGCCCAGACTGCAGAATCCTTTATAAATGCATTCTATGAACACCTTCAGGAATGCATGGATCATGCAATCCCAAATAAAACCAAGACCCAATCCTCCAAAGGCAGACGTCCTGTCTGGTGGACCCCAGCCATAAACAAACTATACAATAGAAGGAGGAAGCTACTAAATGATTGAGCAAAATCCCAAAAAGGGAAGGCATCTCTGATCAGTATTAGCAAAAAACTACGGGCACTCATAAAATCGTCTAAGGCCAGCTTTGAGAGAAAAATTGCACAGGACACTAAGGATAATCACAAGGCTTTCTTTAGTTATGTTAGGAACCTGGGTGGGAATTCCCAGATATGCTCAGAATTAGTCCAAAATGACAAAAAATACACCGAACCCACAGACATTGCCAACATCTTAGCTGACAGGTTCAGCGCAACCCCCCCCCCCCACCAAAAGGGCAAATATCTATCCCAGCAGAGTGCTGCCCCCCTGACATCTCAGATGCTCAGGTAAGAGCCGCCCTCTCCAAAGCAAAAAACACAGCATCAATGGGACCAGACAGTGTCCCGGCCTGCATTCTACATGAACTCCAAGAAGAGCTAAACCCAAACATAAAACTACTGTTCAATCTCAGACTTACTACAGGCTATGTACCCAAAGAGTGGCGTACAGCAACAGTGGTCCCTCTCCACAAAGGTGGTGCCTCAACGGATCCTGGAAACTATCGCCCCATAATCCTGACTAGCTTGGTCTGCAAAGCTATGGAAAGGATCGTCATGGACCTCATAAATAAAGATATTGGGGACGTACAGCCACTGGATCTTACCCAGTTCGGCTTTGTTAAGGGCAGATCCTGCCTCTTAAACCTGGATGATTTCTTTGAAACAGTCACCAAGGCCATTGATGAGGGGAAGGTGGTCCACACAGCCTACCTGGACCTCGCAAAAGCCTTTGATACAATACCCCACTTGGGCATTATAGATAAGCTCACCAGCTTAAATATAAACCCCTATGTCACTAGATGGGTTGCAAACTGGCTCAAGGACAGAATCCACATGGTTAGAATTGCTGGAGCCATGTCAGACTCCATACCAGTTACAAGTGGCGTCCCACAAGGCTCAGTCCTGGGACCTCTCTTGTTTGGTATATATTTCTTGGAGGTACAGGCCAACACGGAAGGACTGTGGCTGACCAAGTTCGCAGATAACTGCAAACTGGGCTCCATAATCAACTCTCCAGCCGACACAAGCATCCTCCAAAAGGGCCTCATAAAAACAGACAACTGGTGCCAGAGCCATGGCCTCAAGCTAAACGCCAAAATGTGTATAGTCATTCCCTTTGGCAAAAACAAAGTGCCCACAAATTACCACATAGGTGGTAATCCATTAAGTACAGAAGAAGTAATTAGGGACCTGGGGACCCAAGTTGATAGCAGTCTCTCATTTGACAACCACGTGGGCAAAGTGGTTAGAAAAACATTTTATAGAGCCCACCTAATCATGAAGGGATTCACATCTAGATCAGGGGAGGTCATTGTGCCTCTTTACTCATCCCTCATCAGGTCCATAATTGAGTACAATGCCCCTTTTGGGATGTACCTTACCAGACACCTGCAGCAACTGGAAAGACCCCAAAAGTACCTCACCGAGATGATCAAAGGGCTCAAACAGATGCCATATGCTGCCCGGTTAAAGAAACTCCAGCTCTACTCAGTGGCATACCGCCTGTTCAGGGGCGATCTGTGCCTGACGTATAAAGCCATGTCCAACCTGGAATCAATGGACATGCTGCACCTCAGAAAATCCAAATCCCATCGAGCTATGCGCTTGAGAGACTTGAACCTCAGCACTGAAATAAATAGGACATGCTGGAGGGACAGATTCATAACCTAGAGGCTCCCTTCACTCTGGAATAAAATCCCAGTCCAGGTTAGGCAGAGTCCCTCATTGACTCTCTTCAAGAGGAATCTTGATGAGTGGATGGGAGATTGTAGGTTTAACCCGGGTATCAGTTCTGTGTCACTGTTAGACAGATGCACAGTATACTAACCTCAAAAAAGGGCATAGCAAAATTAATTTAAAATGGGTGGCGAAAGCGGAACACATTCTGGCTAGGCTTATAAATGCCCTAGGGCAGATAGCCTAGTATGAACCTATGAACCTATAATGAATAAGGCACTAGTAAGCAAGGTTAAGCACAAATAAGCAGTAGTAAGCATATATAAGCACTAGCAAGCAAGCTTAAATGTGTTTACATGGGATTAAGCATTGCCTACACAGAATAAGCAAAGTAGAAGCTAACTGAGTATAAGAAACTGTAACTGGAGGTTAGCAGTGCTTAACATCATGCAAACCCATGCAAACCTGCTTACAACTGCTTTAAAGTGCCTTAATCACTCTGTACCCAATGGCCCATGTTCTGCACAGCAACAAAATAAACAGCCTCTGCAAGGGTCAAACTCAGGACCCTGTACACTATAGTCACAGTAGTACACCACTAAGCCATAATATAAATAGATATGAATGAGGTATCAGCAAACTAATCCTCACCCCAGGAAAATCAAACCAAACATGTGAACAGAATCTATGTAGAATGTGAAGTAGTATAACCTGCTACATAAAATAAATATGTGAACTGGAGTACTGCAGTAAGCATAGATGTGAGTTGTTATTGTAATAAAGTGTAGAAGTAGTAGACGTGTAGAATCATGAATATCAGACACATATAGAACCTGTAATGAATAATAAATCACTGCCAAAAGGCGATTATAGTGTAAGTTAACTATTAAGCAATGCTAACCACAGCACGGCTCAACTTAGTAAGAGTAAGCAATGTGTAGGGGAGCCAATCCAATCTGCCTATCGGTATACCCCTTTAAGTACTGCCAACCTTAAGTAAGCAGGTGTGCCCATAGCTTAGCCTTTTCAAACCTGGTAAATCACAGAAAAGTGCGGGTAATTGGCCGTGTTTAAAATCACACAGGTGGAAATACATTCCATAACTGGTTGTAGCTTCCTACTGCAGGCAGAATGGCTGGTGTGGGTTAAGGCACTCATTTTAGAGTGCAGTGCTGGGGTATCCAGGAGTCAAAAATCATGGTATGGCTCCTGGTAAAACACCATGAGGTGAGACTACAGCAGGGCAAGTACCAGGGCTCGCAGTATAAAACTGAGGCCTGGGACATTCTCGCCCGTGACCTCACCAGTGTCACAGGTATCCCCCGGACTGGTGATCAGGTCAGGCACCACCATGCTGACCTGAAGCAGTGGAGGGGGGATGTACTGGAACAGTGGATCCAGGAGTCTCGGCAGATGGTTAATGCCCCAGTACTGAGTAAGTACTCATTCTACTAAGTAGTTAAGAATTGCCTAGCTTGTGTATTCTATGGATAGGTATGGCTAAATATCACTGTATTTCTTTGACAGCTGCAGATAAGCGGGTCGCAAACCAGCAAGCCCATGATGCTAGGTTGCAAAGGCTGCGTCGAAAGGCAAGTTAGTAATTAGTCTGAATGTACTGTCATAAATAAATATAAGAGCCTTAGCAAGTGCTGTACCAGTAGAAATAAATGTGTAATAGTCTGAGAATAAAGGTATAACCCCTGGAGTGCTTCTGTTTACTCTTCTGTCAAATGTTGGTGAACTGTTGCATACTATAAATAGTACTGTTGTATTTTAAGCAGTGTCACCCACACTGTGGTTTGCAGATAAAATGTGTATGAAGTCCTGCATAACACTGTTGGAAGTGCCAAGACATCAGTCATATTGTGCAAGTGAGGGAGACATAGAAAACAGTAGAAAGCTTTACATCAATACCCTGATAGCACAATGTACTGTGATGTTAGCTATAATTTTTGTAACACACAGCAGGGGTTTAAATCCTGGGAGTGCTACTAAGTTGTATGCATAATAATACCCCACAACTGTACAGATTTTGTTACAATGTTCAGATAGAAAGTTGTATGCATAATTACAACCAACAACTGTACAGAATTTGCTAGAATGTTCATATTGAAAGTTGTATGTATATTCATACCGCACAACTGTTCCAATCTGTCCAGCATGTCCAGATAAATGGCCCATATCATCAGCCTGGTACCCCGTCCCCCTGACAAATCAGTGTGATGATCCAAGAAATGTAGGCAGCCATTAATGACATATAACTGATAGTCAAACGTTTACACAGTCATAGAATGTATATGAAAACAAACCTGTCATTCTAGCACCTCAACCAAAGTGTATGACAGCAATTCTCAACATATGTTGCATTAACACCTGCATCTTGTCACGCCTGTATGTAAGACACAGGCCACGTATATAATAATCTATAAACATACCAGTGTACAATATAAGACCATTAGGTAGTGTAATAATACATGTAAGGGAAAGATCACTGCAGTGACTAAGAATATTGTGAAAATTACAAGGATATATTAGTTGTCAACTGAAGTCTCTCTCTCACCCCTACCATATGTGCAAAATAACCCAATGAAACTCCTCAACTGGTATGTGTACACTCCAAACTTTTGGTGGGACATATGTCCTTATGGTTAATAAATATTCACATTTGTTTCTATGCATGCGCCATGTAAAAATACACCCATATTGGTGGCCTGTCGCCATCAATGAAACCTGCATGCTCTTGTAATGGCCACTGTTGTTCCATATATGCATGTGTTCTACTTGCTCTGCAACTGTCTTACTTCTGGTGTGTTGGGTTATTGGGAATACCTATGCATGCTATTATAACTAATCCTGAATGCTGTTGACTGTTACTAACCCATATCTGTCATAGCTCGTATGGGCAGGCTGGTCCCAGCAGACCCACTTGTCCCACCTCAGCTGGCCATGGCACAGGTCACCAGCACATCTGGGGCCCAGCCTGGGACCTCCTCCTCCATGGGCCCTGTGCCACCTTTGGATGGAACCGCTGCAATGGAAGGGGCATGCCCCCCCCCCCTTGGAGTGAGCATGGAGGGGAACCTGTCACCCATTAACAGGTCCAGGCCATAGTGTGTAAGGAGCTTTATCTGGAATATGAGACCGACTATGTCAGCTTGAGGGCCGAGTGGTGCAGTTAGAGGGTGGGCCTGCCCCTCCTACACAGCCCCCAGCACAGCCACCTTTGGGGCCGTGAAGGTGTAGTGGTGACTGCCCATGGGTGGAGACCTCAGTCCAACTGTTTCCAGTTGGGGGCCCATGGGCATGTGACTTCCAAACACCCCTCCCCGTCCAAGGTGTTTACCCCCCACATGTGTCATATACTGGCCCTGTATGCGTCTTCTCTGTCTTGTCTGTTAACCTACCCGACCCACCTCTCCAAATATACCTACTACCCCTCCCCAACATCCCACTCTCACCTGAAAAAAAAAAGGGCAACCTGTTTCCACAAAAAAGTCTCACCCCATACATAGCTGTCCATTTTGCACACGTGTCCACTGGACACGTAATCTGGTCTAATTGGCATCACAATGAATATATGTTGTCCTAACCCTCTCCCAGGGGATTGAGGGTCCAAATGTACCCTATAACCTTCCTGCACATACCTAGCTATTTTCCCTACTGTCTTTCACTTTTTGTGCCCCTTTATTCATCACTTTCCTATCAACCCCTTTTTCTTTTCTTTTAAAGGAATTAACGCTGGGGTAAGTGAGAGTAAGCACTTTTAAGCAGCAGTAAGTGGGATTAAGCATGTTTGAACGGGTGTAAGCAATGTGTACACAGGTTAAGCAATTCAGGAACTAACTGAGTATAAGAAACAGTAACCTTAACTTAGCAGTGCTTACTGTCGCACAAACCCACGCAAACCCACTACAACTGGTCAAAAGTGCCTTAATCGCACTGTATCCAACGGCCCTTGTTCTGCCTAGCAATAAACTTAACAGCCTCTGCTAGGATCAAACCCAGGACCCTGCACACCCTAGCCAAAGTGATTTACCACTAAGTCACCTCAGATATACATATGCTTGATGTATTCACAAACATATCATCCAGACCAGTCATTCAACAGTACAGAGAATGTATTCCAACATGTAGATGTATGTGTGTGAGTAAATATATTAATGCCTAAACAGGTACACCATATTGATATATGTATGTATGTATATATATATATATATATATATATATATATATATATATATATATATATATATATATATATATATATATAAATATATGAACATATAAACATGCAAATGCCTACATCTATAGATATATATGTCCACATCTACATGTCTAAATATATACGGCAGGTTATATATATATGTCAGCAGATATAGATACAGATATATATATATATATATATATATATATATATATATAGATATATATATATATATTATATATAGGTATATACAGACATACATCTGTAGATAACAATGGGGAAATAAAAACATATATGTCCTCATGCAAGATTAATGGGGTTGAGAGGCCCCACATAATATACGTCTGGTACAAATAGGTATACCCCCCAGCCAAGCATGACCCCCCTGTAATACAGTACCAAGTTTTGCAGATCCCATAACCAGAACCAGACGCGACATGGTGATCCCTATATACACAAACACATATATGCAGATACAGGTGTGTGTATGTAAAAAAAAAAAAATATATATATATATATATATATATATATATATATATATATATATATATATATATATATATATATATATATATATCTATAAATATATATATATATATATATATGGGTCACCTTCAGATGCCCGACAATGCGTTTAGACACGAATCACGGGATGAAAACACCGACAACGCAGATGACCGACAAGGCGAGAACCCGACGGACTCGGTAAGTGTGCGATAGAGTGAGGGATTTAGTGTTAGGGAGCGGACAGGTAAGTGTGCGTTAGTGAGGGACTGTGGGTTTAGGGGTGGGTTAAGTGAGTTAGGAATAGGGTGCAGGTAGGGTGTGTGTGCGATAGTGAGGGACTGTGGGTTTAGGGGTGGGTTAAGTGAGTTAGGGTTAGGGTGCAGGTAGGGTGAGTGTGCGGTAGTGTCGGACCTTGGGGTTAGGGGTGGGTAAGTGAGTTAGGGTTAGGGTGCAGGTAGGGTGAGTGTGCGGTAGTGTCGGATCTTGCGGTTAGGGGTGGGTAAGTGAGTTAGGGTTAGGGTGCAGGTAGGGTGAGTGTGCGGTAGTGTCGGACCTTGGGGTTAGGGGTGGGTAAGTGAGTTAGGGTTAGGGTGCAGGTAGGGTGAGTGTGCGGTAGTGTCGGATCTTGGGGTTAGGGGTGGGTAAGTGAGTTAGGGTTAGGGTGCAGGTAGGGTAAGTGTGCGGTAGTGTCGAACCTTAGGGTTAGGGTTTGGGTTAGGGATAGTGGATATGTTATGTAGTGTACTGTGTTGTTTACGTGTAGTGTGTTGGTGTAATGGTTTTCGGTGTTTTGCGTTGTCGGTATTTTTTGTTGTCGGTCTTTTTGTGTCGGTGATTAGTGTGTCGGCGAAACGCGATTTCGGGGATATAAAGGTGATCCACATATATATATATATATATATATATATATATATATATGTAACTGCACATACACACACAGAGATATATACAGTAAGATACATATGTAGTACATGCACACAATATGGAGCAGCCAATATTCCTACAGCCACTACCTTACCAACTGGAGACTGTATGAGTCACCCATACGAATGACATTCATAGCCTGCAACATATACCCACAGAGATATCAAAGGGTATAACACCACACACAGGTGTGCATAAATGAATGTAAAAGCTTTATTTGTGTACTATGACAGTTGTATATACAATGTCATATAGCTGTTTAGACACTGACATCCATATGAACAGTGTAATGCAACTGTGAAACAGTTATACTAAGACAGTAGTCTGGAAAGGTTGACATATGTTGCTGTCCAGGCCAAGGCCTTCAAGCAGCACAATAGTAATGACAGACTGGGCCACAGCATACCAGACAATCAACAGTACGTAATGCAGATGTATAGGTCAGCAGCCTCTAGCTACACTCTGTACACAATCCCTAGGGGGTACAGACTCCAGCTGACACAATGGGATGTATCTGTTATATAACAAGACATACCTGGCACCATCACAATCACACTGACAAACAGAACATTCTGTATGGCAGGAGGCAGTAGGCCTGCATTTACCCAAGGTGGATTGTATGGTAATATACTTCCAGATACCTTAAGGCAGTTTACCAAAGATATCCACACATGTTGTAACAGCCTAGGTTAGTCATCGTGAACCCCCCTACACTCACTAATATTGGGCTATATACCACTGTTACAAAAAACTGGCCCCTGGAGTGCATTAGGGCACATGTATTGTGTAGGTGAAGCCCACACATATATGGCCCCAACCCAGCAGTATGTATGGGGGATACACCAGCAGTGGAGTGATGTCAGGAATGACAGCATGACATGCACACAGCCCACTACATAACAACCCCTGACAGCATCTTATATGTGCAAAGCCTGGTATGTAGGTGGAGGACAGAGGCTGAAACACAGGCACATAAGTGCAAACATGTTGTCATACAGTAAGCAAGCTATGTATATGTGTATATATCTATATGGATATATGTATACTTATTTATACATATATGTTCACCATATGTCCTGCACACGGAGTGGAGCCCTACCTCAGCCCCAATAGTCCCAACCTCTCAGTGTAATGGGATGTCAAGTATATATTGCAGGTATATTTGCAGACTATTGCTACTGTAATAGGGATTGTCTTCACAGAAATGGTGTGTGTGGGAGGCCACATCTGCTGTTAACATGTGCGCTATTCACTACTTACAGACATAGCTGAAAGGCTTTGGTGGTGCTGAGATGTGAAGAAAAATGTGAGCCGATGAAATCCAATAGGTTATAAAACAGATTTATTGAACCAAAGATAAAGCATGCCCATAGAGACATTACCTTTATAACATAAAAGTTAACAAGTATTAAACCTATGCACCAATCACATACATTACTACTAAAAGATTCAAATAACATAAGGTGCATTATTTAAAGGTGTATTAACCAAATAATCATTTATGAAACATAATAGTTATATTTACTTGCAATACATTAGACTCATAATACTGTATTGTGTTGCTAAACAATGACAGTCTTACATATTCACCAGAACTAACCAGATTTAAAAATTAAAAATTAAAAATTGTGAAGTCATAAAAAATTATTTTATTTTATTTTATTTAAAACAGAGTTAAAATAGTTAAAATATATATGTATATATAATATATATGATGTATAAATATGTGAGTATATAAGTGAGGGTCAGGATGCACGTAAATATGAATATAAAATATGAAATATATATAAAATGTAAAATTGTAACCAAATATATTCAGATAAATAATAGTGTGTTATAAAATTAATATATAGATAGAAATACATTCTAAAAACACATATAAAGGCACTAATACAATATGGTAAATGCTCATATAAAAGCTTTCAAAAAAATGTTTACATCTGCCTGTACCAAACAATGTTCATAAATATTGTGAATAAATGTAGGATAAACAACAAATGAGTATGTGTATACTCTCCATAAACCATATATGTGCTAAGCCTGTAGTGCCTAATACTTATTCTCACATTGTAAGGTTCACCCTACATAAAATCTACCTATCCAGGGCTTTCAATTTCAAAAAACAAGTGATTGAAACAGAATCTTTAAATCTTTAAGGCCTGGCCATTGAGTGACATTCATTCTGAATTGCCAAAGAGTTTCATTCCTTTCCAGATATAATGGACGTGGTCCACCCCTTGGGTTAGACTCCATTGGTTCTATTACAGAAAATTTAAAACTATGACCTGGCCATTCATTACAGTGTCTTGCCAAAGCGTTAGTGTCTTTCCTTAGTTTTATGTCCCTCAAATGTTTGTAAATACAACTTTTCAACTTCCTTTTCTGTCTTTACGATATACAAACAGGAATATTCACAACAAAATGCACAATAAACAACTTTTTCTGTATGGCAGAAACACTTTTTCTTTAACAATACTCTAATGCCATTAATACTGAATTTATCGCCTTCCATTATATGTTGACAGTAATTACAAGCTCCACACTTTTTCATACCACCAACAGTTTAAACCTGGGTATTGTTCTCAAGAATTTTTTCAGAGACTGGCCTTTTCTATACACTACAATAAGTCTTTCACTTATACATTGCCTAACCTCATTACACAAGGATAGAATTATCCAATTCTTCTCCAAAATTCTCAAAATATCCTTCCTTGCTAAATTATAGGTGGTAATGAAGGCAGAATGGTAATTAACATCTGCTGATACTGATTTTATTAATATCATAATGTTGTTATTACTTGACACATCATTAGAAATGGTATGCTGTCAAGTATCACCATTCAAGCCATTACCATATTGTGTGACGTCAACTTTTAAGATAGCTTGAAAAAGGCCCCTCTTTCTTTGATTAATCACTTCTAACATCAAGTAATTCACCAAATCCATTGGGAACTCCCTTTTTAAAAACATGTTTTTCAATACATCACACTCATTAAGAAAAGAGTCAAAGGAAGAGACCATCCGGGCTGCTCTCACAAACTGGCCCTTTACTACAGCTGTTTTTTTGTTTATAGGGGTGTGCACTGTCAAAATGTAAAAAACTGTTGGAACAAGTTTCTTTTCTGTAAATGTCTGACACAAATTTTCACAAGCCTCTGTCCTTTAATAATTTGACATCTAAATATGACATTTTATTTGTACCAATGGTGTAAGTGAAGTTCAGAAAGGGTGTCGAATTATTGATATAAGCTATAAACTCATTAATAAGTTCTCTTGGTCCATCCCATAGAATAAAAATATCATCCAAGAATCTTACATACATTTTACAATAACCATAAAATTGTGATTCAAAGATGATTTTCTTCTCCCAGTGCAGCATAACCATATTGGCATATAGGCTGCCGCATGGGGATCCCATTGCAACCCCTACTACTTGAATAAAAAATTCATTGTTGAAAAATATACAATTATTTTTTAGAACTAAATCAAATAATTGTTCAAATACATTGATCTTGGGTTGGGGTACTCTTTTTTCAAGTAAATAGTCGCATACCCACTCAACCCCGATGTCATGAGGTATGGAAGTATAAAGATCTTTCACGTCAATGGTTACAAAAAGGCCAGTCTCACTAAATTCTGGATTATTTATTCTCTGTAAGAAATCCCAAGAGTCCCTACATATATTCATTTCTACAGTCTCATAACCTTTTAGGTTAATATCCAAGTACCTGTCTATGGGATATGTGATAGAACCACGTCCGTTAAAAATATGGCGCATTGGTATATCAGACATATTTTTATGCATTTTGGGTAAACCAAAAATACATGGAGTAATAGGGTGATGGACAGATAAAAAATTGAACTTATCTATCGACAAGGAAACTTCAATAAACAACTCATTCAATTAATTCCTAATCTTGTTATATGTACCATTCATTTAATTTAAGGTAATTTTTCTGCAAGCATCACCTGATAAAAATTTTATTCATCCTTTCATTGTAATCACATATATCCATAATAACAATGCCACCACCTTTATCAGGTTTTATGATCCTTACGTCCTTATTAAATCCTAACTTGTTCAAACCGTCAATTTCATCTTTACTCAAATTAGAAAAATGTACATTCTTGTCTAAATTCCTAAATCAACTTCACAAATTTTGTCAAACATTGCCAAAGAAGGGTGCAAGGGTGGATTGTATGTGGTAGAAATATGTAATGGGTTACATACATGTTCAACAGATTTAAAAAGGACATTTAAAATCGATTTCCTGACAAAATGTCTAAGATCTACAAGTGTTCGTGCAGTGTCAAAGTTCTTCACTGGGACAAATGATAATCCCTTAGACAGTAAATCGCAGTCATTCACACTGATTTGGAAAGAAGAATAATTGTATACATTGAAGTCACCTTTTAAATTCCTTAAAAGTGAAAAATTTTCCACAATATTTTCCTGTACAATCAATTCCATCCCCGATGCCCTCCCCTCCCTCCCCCCTCCAATAAAATGATTGTCCCCCCACCCTCTGTTTGCGGTGGAGGTGGCTTGCCCCTGCTGGTTCTGATTCTGATTGTACCTGTCCCTCAGTCTCTCTGACCTCCTTAATGGAGGAAAGTTCTCCTCGTCCAAAAAACACCCCTGATTGCTTTCACCCAGCGTATCATTATCAGTATCATTATTCCAGACTTGTGACTGGGGGGGGGGGGGGCAGTATTTTTGCTATAATGTGTCCTATCCCTCTCTATTTTCTTCATTTTTCTATTTTTAATAGAAAATATTTCCTGTTCCATGCTTTTAAAAATTCTTTTGTAATCAAAAATGTTATTTGTATGTGTAACATCCTGCACAATCCTCATGTCCAGTTCAGTAGCTTCCTTGATTAAATCAGTTAGTTGGAATTCATTGTGTCTAATCACAAGCTCCATATATTCAAAGCCGTGCCTGTCAAACATAACAAGTATCTCTTTGTGAAAGCAAGAACCAGCCATTAAGCCTGTGGGAAAGCGCCACATGCGCAAACCTTTTGGGACCAGTTTAAGCTTTAAACATTCCTTAAAATAAGTATTGTCCAATTGAGTTTTTTAATTTTTATTAAAATGTGGTCAAGTTTCTGTAAGTTACTATCATAAGAAACAGTACTTACAGGTTCATTTGTTGATAAGGCCATTTCTTCTCCCAGCCAGTCATTCATATTGAAGGGAAACCTTAAATTAGACTGAACTCCTTAATGGGCATTTCTTCTAGATGTACTCCCACTGTTCACAAACCGGTTGTCCCCACTTGTGGGATGTAAAGCATTCGACCCTCCTACTCCATTATTTCGCACTTCTGTGTTGTTCACTATCCTTTCCCCTCCTGGTATTATTTCAGCATTACCGGAATTTAAAAATGTAGAAAATGAACTTTCCACAATGTCATGGCTGCCTCTAGCAGCCGTGACTTCCTGGTAAGGTCCTCCATTCAGAGCTGACATCACCCGGGCATGCTCAATACAGTCGAGCTTCTGCATAATTCATTCAAGCTGCTGCAGTATAGCTTCAATGGATTCGTTCAATGGTTGTGTAAATAATGGCTGTGAGGATTCCATCCCCTGTACCTCCAATGCCATGACACGAAACACTCAAACAAACTTGTAAAACTGAAACCAAAAATAGCTAAAAGGCTTCGGTGGTGCTGAGATGTGAAGAAAAATGTGAGCTGATGAAATCCAATAGGTTACAAAACAGATTTATTTTGCCAAAGATAAAAAAAATAGTTAAATGCACAAAATATCAAGTGCTTTCGTCTCCTAAAATAGGAGACTTTATCAAGATAAAGCATGCCCATAAAGACATAACCTTTATAACATAAAGGTTAACTAGTATTAAGCCTATGCACTAAACACATACCTTACTACTAAAAGATTCAAATAACATATGGTGCATTATTTAAAGGTGTATTAACCAAATAATTATTTATGAAACATAATAGTGATATTTACTTGCAGTACATTACTGCAGTGGTGGTGCTGCGGTAGCGTTGTCGCCTCACAGTAAGACGTTGCCCTGTTCGATTCTCAGCTAAAGCGTCTTCTGTGTGGAGACATGCGTGAATGGGCGTACCTTCGTTGAAGGTTGTACATCAGGGCTGGCAACTCAGCACGTAAAAATTTACTGCCAATCATTAGCGGACCAGAGTTCCACTGTGGCGACCCCTAACTGGGAAAAGCCGAAAGACACATTAGACTCATAATAATGTATTGTGTTGCCAAATGTTGATAGTCTTACATATTCACCAGAACTTACCAAATTTAAAAATTAAAAATTGTGGGCATAAAAAATTATTTTATTTTATTTAAAACAGAGATAAAAAAATAGTTAAAAAATATATATATGTATATATAATATATATGATGTATAAATATGTGAGTATATAGGTGACGGTCAGAATGCACATAAATATGAATATAAAATATGAAATATATATAGAATGTAAAAATGTAACCAAATATATTCAGATAAATAATAATGCGTTATAAAATGAATATACAGATAGAAATACATTCTAAAAACACATAAAAAGGCACTAACACAATATGGTGAATGCTCATAAAAGCTTTCAAAAAACTTTTTACATCTGCCTATACTAAAAAATTTTCATAAATATTGTGTACAAATATAGGATAAACAACACATGAGTATGTGTATACTCTCCATAAACCATATGTGTGCTAAGCCTGTAGTGCCTTATACTTATTCTCACATTGTAAGGTTCAACCTACATAAAATCTACCTATCCAGGGCTTTCAATTTCTAAAAACAAGTGATTGAAATAGAATCATTCAGGCCTGGCCATTGAGTGGCACTTGTTCTCAATTACCATAGAGTTTCGTTCCTTTCCAAATATAATGGCCATGGTCCACCCTTTGGGTTAGACTCCATTGGTTCTATCACAGTAAATTTAAAATAATGACCTGCCCATTCATCACAGTGTCTTGTCAAAGCGTTAGTGTCTTTCCTTAGTTTTATGTCCCTCAAATGTTCGTTAATACGACTTTTCAACTTCCTTTCCATCTTTCCGATATAAAAACAGGAACATTCACAACAAAAAGTACAATAAACAACTTTTTCTGTATGGCAGAAATACTTTTTCTTTAACAATACTCTAATGCCATTAATACTGAATGTATCGCTTTCCATTATATGTTGATAATAATTACAAGCTCCACACTTTTTCATACCACCAACAGTTTGAACCTGGGTATTGTTCTCAAGAATATTTTTCAGGGACTGGCCTTTTCTATACACTACAAAAGGTATTTCACTTATACTTTGCCTAACCTCATTACACGAAGATAGAATTATCCAATTCTTCTCCAAAATTCTCAAAATATCTTTACTTACTAAATCATAGGTGATAATGAAGGCAGAATGGTAATTAACATCTGTTGATACTGATTTATTTAATATCATAATGTTATTACTTGACATATCATTACAAATGGTATGCTGTCCAATATCACCATTCAAGCCATTACCATATTGTGTGACGTCAACTTTTAAGATAGCTTGAAAAAGGCCCCTCTTTCTTTTATTAATCACTTCTAACATCAAGTTATTCACCAAATCCATTGGGTACTCCCTTTTTAAAAACATGTTTTTCAATACATCACACTCATTAAGAAAAGAGTCAAAGGAAGAGACCATCCAGGCTGCTCTCACAAATTGGCCATTTACTACTAGATATATATGTAACTACACATACACAGACAGAGATATGTACAGTAAGATACATATGTAGTACATGTGCACGATATGGAGCAGCCACCTTACCAACTGGAGACTGTATGAGCCACCCATACAAATGACATTCATAGCTTGCAACATATACCCACAGAGATATCAAAGGGTATAACACCACACACAGGTGTGCATAAATTAATGTGAAAGCTTTATTTGTGTGCTATGGCAGTTGCATATATAATGTCATACAGCTGTTTAGACACTGACATCCATATGAACAGTGTAATGCAACTGTGAAACAGTTATACTAATACAGTAGTCTGGAAAAGTTGACATATGTTGCTGTCCAGGCCAAGGCCTTCAAGTAGTACAATAGTAATGACAGACTGGGCCATAGCATACCAGACAATCAACAGTATGTAATGCAGATATAAAAGTCAGCAGCCTCTATCTACACTCTGAACACAATCCCTAGGGGGTACAGACTCCAGTTGACACAACGGGATGTATCTGTTACATAACAAGGCATACCTGACACCATCACAATCACACTGACAAACAAAACATTCCGTATGACAGGAGGCAGTAGGACTGCATTTAACCAAGGTGGATTGTATGGTAATGTACATCCAGATTCCTTAAGGCAGTTTACTCCAGATACCCATACATGCTGAAACAGCCTAGGTTAGCCATGGTGCACTCCCTTACACTCACTAATACTGGGCCATATACCACTGTTACATGCATCAGCCTCTGGAGTGCATTAGGGCACACATGTATTGTGTAGGTGAAGCCCAAACATATATTACCCCAACCCCCCAGTATGTGTGGGGGACACAACAGCAGTGGAATGATGTCAGGAATGACAGCATGACATACACACATCCCACTACATAACAACCCCTGACAGCATGTCATATGTGCAAAGCCTGGTATGTAGGTGGAGGACAAAGGCTGGAACACAGGCACATATTTGTAAAACTATTGTCATACAGTAAGCAAGATATGTATATGTGTACATATCTATATGGATATATGTATACTTATTTATACATATATGTTCACCATATGTCCTGCACATGGAGTGGAGCCCTACCTCAGCCCCAATAGTCCCAACCTCTAAGTGCAAGGGGCTGTCACGTATATAGTGCAGGTATATTTGTAGACTATTGCTACTATAATACGGATTGTCTTCACAGAAATGGTGTGTGTGGGAGGCCACATCTGCTGTTAACATGTGCGCCATTGGCTACTTACAGACATCTTAAGGTCATCATAGTAGAGTACCACTGCTAGCACAGTAATGCCCCTGTGAACTACAGCTGCAATATGGCCAATATATGTGGACAGTCTGACACACTCTGGTTAATCCAGGTGTATACACACAACCCCCTTCATGCAAGACATATGAACCAGGTCTGTCAATGTGGATGTTAACAGCCATGTAGATGGGTATAACACGTACATACTGGTATACATTTTCCCCCATAGGTTATGCATTCATATACTCCTGTCTGTCCTGACACATAATAACTGCTGGTACAGAGGTGTTATGGCCACATACTATCCACTAGTTAGTGACATACATTTGAACAGCATCCCACTGCTTTGTCTGACATACATGACTGTTATGGTGGCACAGCAGCAGTACATCTGGCAAGTATCTGGACATGACATCTCAATGGATGCGTGCAGTATGCTGCTTGGCATGTAACAAAGCACAGTGCAGGCTACAGGCAGACTGACTCAACACTGGGCTACATCTCCTATGTTTGAATACACATGTACCTTCATAGATAGCAGGCTCTACAGGCATGTCACATCACAAAGTAGTAGACACCTGTGTGAAAGTGCATAACCACAACCAACATGAACAAAGCCACAGCCGCATATGGTAAGCTAGCATACTATTACAGTATATGGACTATCTGATGTACACCATCCTCATATGTGCCACTCACACAACAACCTTACATATAGTGGGCCGCTACACAGTGTGGTTCGATGGCTGTCTGGTTTGGGACATGTGTGTGTTCACCTCTACAAACATATAAGCTGATAGGGTGACATACAGTGGAGCAGCATGTAACATCAGATAGAACAGTACCAAGAACAATGATATTTACCACAGTCTCTATACAGGCCAAGGTACATATGCTCTATAGACACACTGTCGACAATTACCAGACTTACACATACGTCAGTACTGTAGACACAACCACAGAATGCCTAGGCTATGTCCCCAAATATATCTACATATATCAATATGTTGTATCTGTTTAGACATTAATATATTTTCACACACACATACATCTACATGTTGGAATACACTCTCTGTACTGGGCTGAATGATATGCTTGTGAATACAGCAGGGTTATGCATATCTGAGGTGGCTTAGAGGTAAATCACTTTGGCTATGGTGTGCATGGTCCTGGGTTTGAGCCTAGCAGAGGTTGTTTATTTTCTTGCTAGGCAGAACAAGGGCCGATGGATACAGAGTGGTTAAGACACTTTAAAGCAGTTGTATGAGGGTTTGCATTGGTTTGCGAGGAGGTAAGCACTGCTAAAGTCTTGTTACAGTTTCTTAGACTCAGTTAGCTTCTGAATTGCTTAACCTGTGTAGGCATTGCTTAGCTCCATGCAAACCCATGCAAACCTGCTTACAACTGCTTTAAAGTGCCTTAATCACTGTGTATCCAATGGGCCGTGTTCTGCCCAGCAACAAAATAAACAGCTCTTGCAAGCCTCAAACCAAGGACCCCGCACACCATAGACAAAGTGATTTACCACTAAGTCATGACAGATACAAAAACATATCATCCAGTCTAGTCATGCAACAATACAGAGAATGTATACCAACAACTAGATGTATGTGTGTGTAAATATATTAATATCTAAACAAATACAACTTATCTAGATAGGGATTTATATATATATATATATATATATATATATATATATATATGGTTCTACCTGACTTCGTCGACAGCGCAGAAGACCGACAGCGGAATTCGGAGCTCCAGAAGACCGAAAACGAAGAAGACCGACGCGAATCGCGAGTGGCAGAACATCGACAATGCAGAAGACCGACACGACGGATGACAACACCAACGCCGAGGATGCCGACATGGGGAAAGGCTGTGTGAGTATGCGGTAGTGACGGACGTTAGGGTGCGAGGCAGGTAAGTGTGGAGATTGACGGTCTGTGGGGATAGGGGTGGGTTAAGTGAGTTAGGGTTAGGGAGCGATAGGGGTGGGTTAAGTGAGTTAGGGTTAGGGAGCGATAGGGGTGGGTTAAGTGAGTTAGGGTTAGGGAGCGATAGGGGTGGGATAAGTGAGTTAGGGTTAGGGAGCGATAGGCGGGTTAAGTGAGTTAGGGTTAGGGAGCGGGTAGGTAAGTGTCGATAGTGACGGACCTTAGGGTTAGGTAAGGTTTAGTGTGGGCTTGTAAGGATTTTGGTGTGCTTGTGTTGTGTGTGTGGTTTGTGGAATGGGGATGTGTTTTGTTTTAATAATTGTGATTGTGGTGTGCAGTGTATGGGGTTTCGTGTTTGTGTACCGTCGGTTATTTCGTTGTCGGTTATGTGTGGTTTCGTGTTTATGGACTGTCGAATATGTGGTGTCGGTGATGTGCTTGTCGGTGTTGTGTGGTTTCGGCTATGTCAGGTAGAACCATATATATATATATATATATATATATGTATATATATATATATATATATATATATATATATATATATATATATATATATATATATATATTAATTTCTAAAACTATATGCATATATATCAATATATATGCACATATATACATGCATATGCCTAAATCGACACATATATGTGTCTACACCTATATGCCTACATATACACAGCACGTTACGTATGTGTATGCAGATATATATCTATGTAGGTATATACGGACATGGTTTTATATATATGTTAGCAGATATATATATATATATATCTATATAGGTATATATGGCCATACATCTGTAGATAGCAATGGCAGATTAACAAATACACATATGTCCACATGGACCGTTAATGGGGTTGAGAGGCCCCATACACTATATATCTTGTACGAATAGGCATCCCTCCCACAGCCAAACACGTGCACTCTGCAATATACTACCAAGTACAATCTGCCTCCCATAGGACTTATAATATGTGGAAGCCATCAACATCCCCAGGATACAGATACACAGACACAGATATATATACACACACACACACACACACACAATAAGATACATATGTAGAAGGTGCACACAATATGGAACACCCACTATGTCTACAGTTACCTCCTGAACAACTGGACACTGTATGGGCCACCCATACAAATGTCAGTCGTTGCCTGCAACATATAACCATAGAAAGTTCATAGGAAAGACATCATGCACAGGTTTGCAGAAATGGGAATCCTTTAATTGTGTACTATACCAGTTCTATATGCCATGTCATATAGCTGTTCAGATACTGACAAACATATAAACAGAGTACTGCAACTGTGAAACAGTTACACTAATACAGTAGTCTGGAAAGTTTCACAACTGTTGCTGTCGAGGCCAAGCCCTTCAAATTGTACAGTAGTGAAGACAGACTGGGCCACAGGATACCAAACAATTAACAGTATGTACTGCAGGTTTGTAGTTCAGCAGCCTCTATCTACACTCTGTACAAATGCAGTAGGAGGTAAAGACGTTTTGTGATCAAATGGGTTGTAACTGGTACAAAACAAGGCATAACTGACACCATCACGAGCACACCAACAAACAGAACAGTCTGTATGGCAGGCGGCAGTAGGATTGCAGTACCCCAATGCATATAAGTAATGTCAATATAGGTGAAGTATACAGTACTGTACATACAGATACCTTGTGGCAGCTCACCCCTGATACCCCCACATTTTGTAACAGCCTAGGTCATTTATGGTGCTCCCCACCTACACTCAGTCATACAGGCCCATATACCACTGTTACATACATTCGCCTCTGGAGTGCATAAGGGCACACATGTATTGTGTAGGTGACACCCACAGATATATGGCCCCAGACCCACTGTATGTGTTGGGGATACAACAGCAGTGGACTAATGGCAGCAATGGTAGTGTGATATACTCACAGCCCACTACAGAAACCCCTAATAGCATGACATATGTGCAAACCTTGGTATGTAAATGGAGGACAGAGGCTGGAACACAGGTACATATGTGGAACACTGTTGCCATACACTAACTGACATCTGCTTATAACATGTGTGCTATTGGCTACTGGCAGACATCCTAAGGAAATCATTGTAAAGTACCATCGCTAGAATATAATGCCCCTGTGGAGTGCAGCAGAGATATTGGCCAATACATGTGGAACTTTGGACACACCCCGTACAGTCCAGAGGTTTACACATAATCCCTTAGTGCACAAATTGTGTACCAGGCCTGACAATATGGATGTAGACAGCCATGTAGATGGGTATAACACATAACAACTGGTATACATATGCCACCATAGGTTTTGGATTTACACACTCCTGTCTGGTCTGACACATAATGACTGCTGGTACATGGGTGCCATGGACACACAGATATTGACATACATCTGCACAGCATCCCACTTCTCTGTCTGACATACATGACTTTTAAGGGAGGCCCGGCAGCGGTACATCTGGTAACTATCTGCACATGACATCTCACTGGATAAGTACACTAAGCTGCTAGGCATGTAACAATGCAGTGTGCAGGCTACAGGCAGACTGGCTCAACACTGGCCTACATCTCCTATACGGGAATGCACATGTACCTGCATATATATATATATATATATATATATATATATATATATATATATATATATATAGCAGGCTCAACAGCCATGTCACAGCACAGGGTAAGATACACCTGTGTGAAAGTGCATAACCACAACCATTTTGAACACAGCCACATATGGTAAGCTAGCATAATATTACAGTATATGGACTATCTGTTCTACACCATCCTCATATGTGCCACTCACATAATGACCCTACATATCTACATATACTGGGCTGCTACACAGTTTGGTCTGATGGCTGTCAGTGGCATGGGACTTGTGTGTGGATGACCCTACAAACATGTACAGCATAATGATACTATACAGTGGGGCAGCATGTAACATCAGATAGAAGGGGAGTTAGAACAATGACATCTACCACAGTCTGCACACTAGCTAAAATACATATTAACAATACACACACTGCTGACATTCACCATCCCTACACAGAACTCAGTACTGCACAAACATCCACAGAATGTCCAGGTTATGTCATGGAATAT